>NC_142812.1:19962381-20136578 GCF_049724085.1 Artemia sp. Qi Xiang Cuo | reverse complement strand
TCATGACATCATCTGTCAGACTTTAAACTTTGTCTCGGAGACTTTTCTCTTTGGAAATGTAAAGACATTAATTAACTTCGCGCCGGAGACAATTTGATTAATGACTGATAGCACATGTGTTTCCCGGAAACTCGTAACATCTGCCCGTGAATCAATTCTCTATAGACACAACAAATTAATTCCCCTTTCATAAATCAAATCAATTCTCTTTAGAATAACAAATTCATTCCCCTTTCGTGTCAATCAATCAAACATGACATCATCTGTCAGACATTAATTAACTGCCCCGGATAGGGTTCTCTTTAGAACTACAAAGACATTAATTAACTTCGCGCCGGAGACAATTTGATTAATGACTGATAGCACATGTGTTTCCCGGGAACTCGTAACATCTGGCTTGAACAACAACAAGAAGGAAGTGTCAAAGTTCCTGTTTTTCCATTCTCACTGACAAAATCCATAAAACCATCAAATAATCAACACACATAACCATCCATAAAACAATTGAATCACAATGCACACCCGTTATATACGAAATCTCAAGGGTGAATTGTTATGTAACGGGGAAAATCATATGTAAGCAGGTCTCTGATTGGCTGAGAAGGAGGATGTATCCGACTCGATGATTGGCTGAGAAGGACACATGTGATCTAACTGTTTCCTGTTCCAGGACACCTTGACATTCACCCCTAGCATGCACGTGTCCAAAAACAACAATAATAAATAAATCCCTCAGGCCTAAAGATTAAAGAAGCCTTAATGTTTCTTAATTCCCTTTTCGTGAATCAATAATTTCCCCGCCGATTATGTAAATCAATTTCTCAGGTTAAGCTAACCAAACAACAATGAAACCATATTGTTTCATAATTCCCCATGCTCGTGAATCAATAATTTCCCTAGCGATTATGTAAATCACAGATTAAAGAAGCCATGTTTGTTTCTTAATTTCCCCTTCGTGAATCAACAACTTCCCCTTCGATTACGCAATCAATTTCTCGGAAATTCACTTCCCCTTCGATTACGCAATCAATTTCTCGGAAATTTACTTCCCCCTCGAGTCCTAGATCAATAACATTGCTCCCGTTAGAATTCAATGCGCATGTGCAACCTTCGCCCCGGTGTTATTACACATAAAAACATCAAATAAATCGACCTTGGAAAAAGAGGTCATTAACCCGATTACGCAATCATTCTCCCTAGGGAGGCTATGCCCTTATTTGGACCATAAACCACGTGGTGATCGTGGGAGTTTTAAAAAAAAGTGTCCGGATCGGGATTCGAAGGGGTGGTGTAATCGTGGGAGTTATAGGGTCACTTCTACTAGAATATTAACAGTTACTATGGTTAATTCAACTTTCTATAACTAATTGTATTTGGCTGAATCTCCTTTTATTTCCCCATACGTAAGTACAATCTACGATAGGTACAAAACATGATTGAGAGTAGTAGATTTAAGGTTCCACCTCGATTTGTGCATACTCAAGGACGTTTACAGGATGGTTTTGGCTGTGATACGCAGATTTTCAACTCGAAGTTACAAATTTTCAATTCAGATGAATAAAAATATGCCTCTACATCAAGTTTTATGTTAATCAATTAATTAAAAAATTACACGCACTAGAACTATCAGTTTATGTTCAAATGATGCTTTTCCCGATATTCTAGAAACCACTCGTTTTATACGATTATCCGTGTTAAAAACAAATAAACAAACCGAGAAACATGCAATCGGGATTGTGTTTCTCAGATAAATACAAATTTTCGCATTTTTATACATAGAGACCTGAAACCTCTGCAATAGGGTTTCCTGATGTGCTGGATTTGATGTTTGAATTTCTGTTAAGGTCAATCGCCTTTGAGCAAATTTTTTTCAACCGTATAATTCATGATGGATAGATTTTAAATTGATGATTGTATATAATTAAAACTACCTCAAAAAGCCAATTCTTTTGATGAATATTTGATGCCAAAACCCATTTTTAGAGTCTTGGTTACTGTTGGCATTAGTTTCTCCTTGCATTCACTACCACGAACTGTTCCATTGAGTGGGATATATTATCTATCTTGTTCATTTAAACATAGAAGGGACTGAGGATGTGACACACCCCTATAAACTTTAGTTTTTGTTGCTCTTCCCCACAGTATATAAATAATAGATTGTAGGATCGTGCCCTATCCCACCAATTATAAAAAATCGGACCGAAGTGCGAGTGCTGCGTAGAATGTAAAAACATAAGCGACATTCAATCTTTTCACGGGTATACAAGTCAGATTTCTCTTGAACGCGAAACTTGGCTTCAACGTTGTAACACTAAATCTTAAAGAATCTAATTTTAAATTAATTTATTCCAATACATATATGAAAATGGGTAATTAGAAGTCCAATGTTATTATTAGATTTTTTTAGGAATTACAAGTAGGTTTTGAAGTCTCGAGTTTGTTTCAAAGGCATTTTGAGAGAGTTTTTGCCAAAATACATGTTCCAGGGTAATCGGACCGCTGATAGCAGATAAAATGAGAGGAGCTGTTTGTACGCGCCGATATATATATATATATATATATATATATATATATATATATATATATATATATATATATATATATATATATATATATATATATATATATATATATATATATATATATATATATATATATATATATATTATTAGAATATATATTTATTATTTAGATCCTCTATCAAATTTCGAATGACATTTCTATGGCCCAAAAAAGAGCATAAAAGAGGAAAAATTAATTTAAAATTAAAGAAAATTAAAAGGAAAACAAAATAAAATGGAAATTAAAGGGAACATTTTTCTTTACCAATAAAAAAAAAAAACTATAAGAAAAAGTTTTGACGGTCCATGGCACAATATTAGCCTACTATCCAAAACCACAGACTATTGTGAAACCTAGTAGATAATATGTGCTAAAGCTGTTAGGTTGCCCCTGTGTGGTATTAATTTAAAAAACTTTTTCCACAAAATAAGTTTTTCAAAGAAAAGTAAAGAACTCCATAAACAAAAAATGAGCAAAAATAAAATAATCTACCAAGCGTGAAACTACCACAAATCAGCATCGATAAATAAATGAAACTCAAAACGAACAGAAATTACAATCAATAACCGAGTCAAACTCAAAATGTGGAGAAATAAACATAAGTTGGGCGCAAAAACCCTGTGCCTTCCCAAGGCCAGAACAGAATTTGCACTTTACTGAAAAAATACAACTGAATGTGCATTGTCAGTTTAATATACATATACTGATATTTAGTAACCAAATGTTGAAATTATTTGATTTATTAAAGTTATAAAAGTAAAAACATTTATATTTTTTTCAGTAAAGTGCAAATTTTGTTCTGGCCTTGGGAAGGCACAGGGCTTTTGCGCCCAACTTATATACCCTCGAACATTTTTTTCCCGTTGAAAAAGGCTCCAAGACGCGGGGCCGAAATATTCGAAATATATTTTAATTAAAATGCTGTTTTTTTCCTGTTTTGTTGAAATTAACACCCGTTTTTTCTTGCTTAATTTTTCGTAAATGGAAAAGCAGTGTGGTCTAAGAAATTATCTAACTATTTGTTTTAATTATTTTAAATAAATTAATAAATTAATGTAATAATTAATGCACTGTTCTAAATTCGAATAGGCTAAAGGGTAAAAAAAGAAATGTAGTCACTCCGCATCTAATAAATGGAATGGCGGCATTAGTATAGAAGCACTTTTTTCAAAAAGTTGACCGTAAAACGCTGCGGTGAATAAATCTGGGAGTATACACAGATATCATCATGGTAATATTGAGATCGATTACAAATTACGGCACTAGGCGTACCCTCCCCCCCCCCCCCGTGGAAAACTCAGAAAATGGCATAAAGCGTCACTTTCCCGTAGCGCAATCTTTTTGGTCAATTAAAAAGGAAACTAGAACTTTTAAATTTCCATTAAAATGAGCCTTCACCCAACCTTCTAGAACTATCGGGCCATTAAAATCATCCCTGGAAACAAAAAAGAAAAAAACACGCCTCCGTGAGGTTTTTTTCTGAGAAAAATACAGAAATAGACATTTTTCTAGATAAGACATGCAACCTCGACAGTAGGGTCCTCTGATATGCTGAATCTAAAGGGGTGATTTTCATTATTGCTACTATTGTTTCATTATTGGGTACTTTAGTATTAGCTGCAACCCACACGATATACTCTATAGGGAAATGCTCAAGGAAACCAGTCGAACGGGATTCCTGAGAGGTTAAATTTTTAGGGGGAATTTTCTTTGGGAGGGGGGAGGGATTTTTGAGAGGAAGATTTTTTTTTGAGTGGGTGGGGGGGGGGGGTAATAAGCAATTTGTAATCTGGCTCGTTTTTGAATAATCCAATTCACATAATTTTGGTCAATGTTGGAAAGTTTTAAGGTTAGGTCGAGAAACCAATGTGCAGGAATTATTAGAGTATAGTATTAACAAATTTTGTAATACCCTCCTATGTTTTATCCTGTATTCTAATTAGAAATATTATGGAGGGGGATGGGGAACCATGAGCTCTTGGCCCCTCCTGCCCCTGAGTTCCAAGATTGCTATTATTTTATCTGATTTTCCGAGTAACGCAACGCAACCACTGTGTTATTTTTTACTCCCCCTCCAAAAAGCTTTGTACATTCCCAAGCATTATTATAGTCCCCGTAATTTTGTAAAAGGCTTTGCAAAATTGAGTTGCGCAGCAACTACACCGGTTCTCTTAATTACACAGTTTATCACTAGCATACAAAAGAGCTCTTGAGCTAGTAAACCAGTTGTATCCCATCGCATAACTATCCAAAGGATATCGTCACCTCAATACCCATACTCTCTTCCTCTATTTTCCATAAAAAAGCCCAGTCCTCCCAGTGGCGGATCCAGAGGAGGGCGCTCCCCATAACGTCGTCTAACGTAGTGTAACTTATTTAATTAACGCAAGTTTGCGTTAATTAGGGCGGTTTTACTTTAATTAAACTTGCTCCTAACGCAAGTTTATCGAATCAACCTATTTTCCGTCCCTGAGTCCTCCTCCCAGACATCCCTTTTTCTAAATATTATGCTACCTACTCAACCAAGCTCCCCTGCTCCTTAACAGACCCATTAAAAGTGACATTTTCATGCCATGTAAGACCCACTCGAAGTGACCGTTACGAGCCATTTCACTGTAAAAAAAAAAAAAAAAAAAAACTCATTTCCTTTTATCCCTCGAGGTTATCCAATCCATGTGACTCAAGTCTGAGGGGTTTAGTTGATGCGAGGAATCACACGATGAATTGTAATAGTCCTCCCTTGCTCTCAACCGGAAACCATTGTCAACAATCTTATCACTCTCCATTGTTATCCCTGTCCCTTTCCTCATCTCCCAACAACCTAGGTAATTTCACTCCTAACCCCGCCTTGTTGTGGTTCTTTTGTGCTAGTTACCATGGTAATTAGGGTGCTTCGAATGAAAGTATTTCGTCTGCCGTACCTTTTATTCTTTCCCAGCATCCCAAACGCATTACTGAGACTCTTGGAGTGTCGCGCTTCTTAGATCGTTTTAAATTTTCTAAAATCCTTGCTACTAACTCTGAAAGTCGATATTTTGATAAAGCCAACCAAACTTGCAGTGTTATCGGTGTAAACTCAACTGATGTTATAATTATAACAGTTACAGAAGTGCCGCCCCAAGACCCGGAGCTCCTCACTTTGCCAAATAATTTTCAGTTTATTATGCTCCGTCCTCCAGATCCTCCCCTTGGAAACAAAAGGTGGTAATGTCCTGTATTTTATTAAGGTAAACTTTACCCCATAATTATTTTAGTTCTTAGTTTACCAGAGCATGATGAAATCCTTTGGCTACTTATCAGGCCGAAAGTGCTCCCACGTCCTTCAAAGGCTATTAAATAAATCAAAACAAGTTTTTTTTTCAACTGAAAGCAAGGAGCAACATTAAAACTCGAAACGAACAGAAATTATTCCGTAATTGAAGGGATTGCTCCCCTCCTCAATACCTTACTCTTCGCGCTAAAATTTTAGCACTTTTAAAAAAGCTTCCTATTGTAACTAAACTGCCCTTATGTTTCAGGAGTCGTTCTTAAAAAAATAAGACAAACGGTTAAACTTTAGTGAAAAGATTAAGGTATTGAGGAGGGGGCAACCCCTTTATATACGGAAAAATTTTCTGTTCGTTTTGAGTTTTAATGTTGCTCTTTACTTTCAGTAGAACAAAACTTGTTTTTCTATTTAATTTTTTTTCAAATAATGTCGGTAAATCTGCCTCACTCTCCAGGAAAAATTCCCTCCCCTCAAGAGAAACTCCTCCGTGGAAAACTTCTCCCATATAAAACGCACCACCCTTTAAAATTCCATCTGGGCAATTCCATCCTCGCTGAAAATCCCCCCCCATAAATTTTCTAGGTGACGGTTCAGCTTGAAAAATTCTCCTTGGCATACTTTGATCTGAAAAAATGCTTTACTTTCTGATCATTTTTCCGATCACTTCGGAAATCCCCCCTTTTAGGAATTTTTTTTCTGGAAATCAAAACCCGCTGAAAATTTCCCCTGACAATTTCACGAACATCTTCACGGACATCCGGAACATCTTCACGTGCAAAATTGAGTTAGAAAAGAGAAAGTAAGACAAATAAAAAGAATTTCGTATAGAATTCTGTCAAATCCCCCGAGTGTAAAATTTCCCTTGGAAAGTTCACCGCCTGGAAATTTTCCTCCCCACGGAAAATTCTCCCCATGAAAGCACACCCCAAGCCCAAAATCCCCCCTGAAAAAATGTCTGCATGCTTCCCAATAACAGATACCATACGTAAGGAATGGACGAATTTTATAACTTAAACACCTATCCCCAGGGCCTGTGGGGAATTATGTTATCTCTAAAGGAATAGTTTTGAGACATTCTACCATGCTGAACAAAATGGCTATATGAAAATTTTGATCGAATGATTTTGGGGAAAAAGGGACATGAGGGAGGCTAATTGCCTTCTAAATCCTTTTGGTCTCTTAAAAAGGACACTAGAGCCTTTAATTTCTGTTCGGATGAGCTCCCTCCTGATGTTCTAGGACCATGGTTCGATAGGATCACTCCTGGACAAAAAATAAAAAAAATAGGATAAACACGCATTCGTGATCTTTCTTCTGGCAAAAGATTCAAAATTCTACGTTTTTGCAGATAGGACCTTGGAACCTCTTCAGCAGGGTTCTCTGATACGTTGAATCTGATGGTGTGATTTTCATTCAGATTTTTTTTTTTTACTTTTAGGCGTTATTTCCCCCATTTTCGAAAATCAGGCCAATTTTTTCAGGCTCTTAACGGTTGATAAGTTATACAAAGCTCATTGAATCTTATATATTTAAAATCAGTATAATAAGCCAATTCTTTGATATGTCTATTAATATCAAAATTCCGTTTTTGAGAGTTTCGATTACCATTGGGCCGCGTCGCTCCTTGCTTACAGTTCGTTACCACAACCTGTTTGATGAAAATACATGTTTTTACTTCTCGCCAAACCAAATTGTTTAATGAAAAACATAGATTCATTCAGCCATTACAGACAAGTGCTGATTTTTTTATTTCTAACTATCCCAGTACTGGACTTCTATTTAGTTGGTGAAGTGAAAGACCGTAAGATGGTTTTGATTTGCACTTCTCTTAATTTTAAGCATATAGTTAAAATAAAAAATACTGGAGGAAACATCTTCCTTGATATTATTCTAGCTAAAACGAATAGTTATTACAGTGCCCTCTCAATTTTGCCCCTATTGGGTGGAAGTTATTATCCTTCCCTCCTTTTGTCTCCTTCTTCAAACTTTAAGCATTCTTTCAATAACTTAGGACTCTTACCGCCCTATTGACAATTCTTGCCTTCTTGCTACGTGGCTGAACAATGAAGATTGGTCTTATATTCGCAACTTATAAAATCTTGATACAAAATTTGCTAGTTTCCATGAAAAAGTAAATGATGCAAATTTAATTTCTCCCCCCCCAAAAAAAAAAAATTAAAGGGCTATAATGATCAACCTCACATCAATCCACAAAGGTACTAATTACAAGTAAATTAAAGTTTTACAGGAATATTGAAAAAAGCAAATTCGTAAATCTACTCGATCCTGTTACAAAAAAAAAGTTGAAGGGTTGTTTAACAATATACCCCGAAATCGGTATTCTGAGGTTAAAAAGTGGTGTAGCCAGAGACCAGTTTAATCTCAACCTACCTGAACCACGCGAAGCTGCCTCCAATAACCTTAACAGGTTCCACCTTTCCATCTTCCAAGGCCTTCTTACATTATCTAATCAATTACCCGCCTGGTGCAGCTCCCCCTTTTCTCTCTTTTATTTCCCCGTTGGAGATCAGAAGAACAAATGGGAAGTTAAAAGACAAAATGTTTGCCCTTTGGATATCTTATTTCCCCTTCTTAGTGCTTTTAGTGATAACATTTCAAAGCCCTTGTCTCTCATTTTCAACGAGATTACCAAATTTAGGCAATTTTCACAAATATAAGAGCAGGGTTTTATAACCCCCTTAAAAAACAGCTATTTCAATCAACATGGTCGGAAGGTCCTAGAAACATATCTCTGGGGGTCACGTGATTAGTGAAACCAGTGAGAGAAAGGCCTCAAGTTATGCTTAGAATTCATATGTGTATATATAAATTTCGTGGACAAATTACAAATAATCGAAATTAGAGTCTTACAAGGATCTTTAATCTTTCTAATTGATAGGCCCAGAATTAAGCCCTTGGGACCATGTCCTTTCTCTTTGTCTTCTGTCACCTTCACCCCATTCCCTTTCCATCAAACTTCCTAATTAAAAAAGAAAGTTTGATGTGGTAGACCTTGTTGAAACCAGAATCAGTGAATGATTTCCCATATATCTGATTAAAGGGCTCAAAGTGAGGCACTTGTTCCCAGCACTGTATATATAATTAGGCAGTAAGTTTACCGCAGATGATTTCTAGCTCTTCATTCTCGGTGCGAACAAAAAGCTCCTCCCACTTATTCATTCATTAGCGGGTTAGTGTGTAGGCTATGCGTCAATCAATGAGAAATGGTTCGAGATTGTATTATTCGTAATTTCGAAAGCAGAAAAAAACTGTGTGAGCTGACCTTGCGTTTTGCCTCAGTCCATCTCACGGGCCTGGCCGGCCTGGTATGAGATTTACGACTAATTATACTCTCAAAGTGAAACGGACTAACCTGATTGGCCTACGCAAGATGTCTAAAAAAGAGGATGAGAGTTTAATGAAATTTGTGAAAATAAGGAATTTTTTTATTCTAATAACTGGTGGAATAGATGTGATGGTTTCAGGGGCGGATCAAGGATTTTTTAGGGGAGGGGGGCAAGATAGGTTGATCCGATAAGCTTACGTTTGGAGCAACTTTAAACTTTAATTAACGCAAACTTGCGTTAATTATGTAAATTACACTACTTTAGATTACGTTATGGGGGGGCACCCCCCTCTGGATCCGCCACTGGATGGTTTATCATTTTTTTTTTTCAGGTCGTTATATTTATTTTCTCAGATTATAGTTCTTGAGAAACTTGAAGAATGCTAATTACCTGTTTTGGTGGAGAGCCGAGATAAGACTAGTTTTGTTTTCAATAAATGTTTTCGTATGAAATGGGCAGACCTTTTCTGAACTATAAAGAATAAATAACTCTGTCTGAAAATCTTTGCACTTTGTAAATTTAGATAGCGATAAGGGTTCCTGATTGAGACCAATTTTAGGACTTGGGTTCTAATTATTGGTTGCTGTGGTAAAAGTTGCCACAATAGCCCTATCCAAAAAAATATCAAACGTCTGTTAAGAAGTGTTTTTCGTAAAATTCTTAGGGAGTTTTCTGAAAATTGAAGGACATCACACATTTTAGTGGCAGATCCAAAATTTTAAGGGCCTTTACGCTAGAAAAGCTCCTGTTATAGAATATTCTTCCAGTTTGTTTACCAGAAAATAAATAAAATGCATTTCTTACTGCTGAGTCTGTATAATCTTAGACCTTTAACGGCACAATTTCTAAAATATTTCTAAAACTTTTTTCTAAAGGGGAACTATAAGAAATAATACATTTTTAGCTATATATTTCAAAGATTTCAGCCGCTAAATTTTACGTTTGATTATGATACCAATTTTACCGATATAATACCGCTTGATACCAATGTTATATTTACCTTTTGCATTATTACAACCCACTATATATACATTTATATAAATTTATATGCAGTGTTACAGTCGTACCAATTATTCTCCTTTCCTTTTTTATTCTTTAATAATAATTTCTGGTCATTTTGAGTTTGAGTTATTGTAGGCTTCTATTTCTACTGATCTTAAGTTTAATATGGCTTTTACTTTTCGTTAAAAAAATCTTTCTTTTTCGTAAAGTTTTCGTAGTATATATATGTACATATATATATATATATATATATATATATATATATATATATATATATATATATATATATATATATATATATATATATATATATATATATATATATATATATATATATATATATCGGCGCGTACAAACAGCTCCTCTCATTTGATCTGCCATTAGCGGTCTAATTACCCTGGACCACGTATTTTGGCAGAAACTTTGTCAAACTGCCTTTAAAACCAACTCGAGACTTCGAGACCTACTTGTAATTCCTATAAACATCTGAACGTATTTTGGCAGAAACTTTCTCAAATTGCCTTTGAAACCAACTTGAGACTTCGAAACCTACTTTTAATTCCTAAAAACATCTAATAATAACATTGCACTACTAATTACCGATTTTTATATATGTATTGGAATAAATTAATTTAAAATTAGATTCTTCAAAATTTAGTGTTACAACGTTGAAGCCAAGTTTCGCGTTCAAAAGAAATCTGACTTGTCTACCCGTGAAAAGATCTAATGTCGCTTATGTTTCTACATTCTCTAAAGCACTCTTACCTCGGTCCGGGTTTTTATAATGGGTGAGATAGGGAAAGATCATACTGCTAATTATATATACATTGGTTCCCAGTAGCGGTCTTAGATATACCATAGATATACCATAGGGGAGGAGATATACCATAGGATTGTAAACATGAAATAAAAGGAATTTAATTTCAAATGTCAAAAAAACGGGAGGAGAAAGCTACCCCTCCCCCTCCCCAGGCCTAGAACCGCCACTGCTTGTTCCCTCAATCACTCCCAATTTGATTTTATCTAATAAAACTCTCATTTAGAGCCAACAACACCAAGTCGCTGAAAAAGAATCTGAGCATGCTGATTACTCATCTAAGGATAATGTTGAAATCCTGACGTCCAAAATCAAACAAGTCAGGTGCATAATCATTAAAGATCTTTAAGATCGCACTATGATTGTCCTAAATAAAAAAACACAGAAAGTAAATATTTCATAAACTATGTTTGATTTCCTCAAAATTGGCTTAAAAGATTTCTAAGCTTGCTGATTACATATCTGAAGTTAATATTGCAATAAAAACGTCCAAAACCAGAAACGTATTTCGCTAGTGCCTGACAAGTCGCACGTCAGGTAAGTATGTTCAGTCTTCATTATTAGAGGCCAAATTAGGGTCCATGGACTGTTCACTCTTCAATACGTCCAGCCCACACTTCAAACATATCGATGTTTGTGTTTATCGATGTATCGTGTTTTCTGATCTATGTACTCGATTCCCCAATGAAGGGAAATAGTCGGAGGGGGGGGGATATTTTCCCAGGAGGGTAAATTTTGCAAATACTTTTAAATTTAAAATATGATCGTTATTAATAAGCGTGGGGAAATTAGTCAAGAGAAAGTTTTGCTCGGGGGAGAGTTAACCGGGTGTAATTTTGCAAGGGGGGGGGAGGTGTTGAGAGGAAGTTTTCAGCAAGTGGAATTTCCCGTGAGGGAAGTTTCAGATTTCCTTTGCAATTTCTTTTTTTTTGTATTGCAATAGAACGTGACGGGCAAGCTACTATATATGCATAGTTACTCTCCTTTCTTGGCCTCTTTGGGGTCCAACTGAAGTGTTTTAGTGCCTTTTCCTCTCCTTGGGTTGCCACCCTGATCATAGTGTCATCTAGCTGTTGCACTTGCACTTGCAAGAATATGTGCTTCAATAATCATTAAACAGCCAAAGAACCAAGAAAAAGAAAAAAACTTGCCCAACGACCAATTACTCTACAGTGTTCACAGTTTATATAATTATCCAGTAAGCGTATCGCAGATCATTTCTGGTCTTCGTTCTCGGTGCGAACAAAAAGCTCCTCCCACTTCTTCGTGCAGTTATGGATCAGTGTGTTTGCGTCTATCAATGAGAAATGGTTACAAAGTGCATTATTCGTAATAGCGGGTTTCCACTTGTTTCCGATTGTTTCGCGTCTGACTTGTCTACCCGTGAAAAGATCTGATGCCGCTTATGTTTCTACGTTCTCTGAAGCACTCGCACCCCGGTCCGGGTTTTTATAATGGGTGAGATAGGGAATGATCATACTGGATAATTATATAAACTGTGATAGTGTTTTAGCATGCTACAATTTTTGGGGAATGTAAATTAGTCTATTTATATATTAACTAATGAAAAGAAGAATGAAAGAAATTCTTCTTCTTTCGTTTTATCTTATTAAATTATTTGTAATCGCTTTATTTTTTTTAGGTCGGAGATCAGCTTCTTCGGATCAATGGCTTGTCAGTGGAAAAAGCAATACATAGGGAAGTGTCTAGCATTATCAAGTCACGAACTACTTTGGCACTTAAGGTGAAAAGTGCTGGGATGATCCCAATCAGGGAGTAAGTGGCATTATTGTTTAAGATATACTTTTGAACTTATTTTAAAACAATATAGAATTTTCTTTTAAAGTCAAAAACACGTGATATGAAACTCTCATTCAAATATTTTCATTCAACGAATTATTATTCATTTCATTCATTCATTCAACGTGAATCATTCATGCAACTAGAAGTACGTTGGAGGTTTAGACCCAGTTTTCACTATTAAATTTTTAGCTACGATTAAGGTCGTCCATGAATAAGGTGGGAAGATGTTTTAAGGAAAGCTTTAAAGGAAATTCCAACCTTCATGGGATGGGGTAAAGAGTTTTTGAATAGATGGAGGAGGAGTGTCCACATCTATGTCGACATCATGGGGTTTTGCACTGCAGTGAATTGTTAGTTGCAGTAATATTAGTATTGTGGCTTCTTAACTACCAAGATTTAAAAAGATTGCACTAAAATGTCACGTTTCTAAAGCAATATGGCTTTCACTATGACGACTATTTATGCTCACGTTAATTTACGGTCAAATAAGATATTCTTTCATCTTCTGCCGAATTATAAAAAAGAATCCATTCCTTCGATACTAGCTTAGTGAAACTAGAAATCATGGAGTATGGCACTATTATTCCTTAATTTTGTAAAAAAAAGTTCTTGTGTGCTATATTAGTATCCTAAAATTATATTCAGTAAAAGGCAAAAAAAACAATACTTTTCTTAGCTGGTTTCAAGCAACTTTCAGGTGAACACTTGATGATTTGAAAATCAGTGTTTTTAATAGGCTACCACCTTTATTTTTATTTTTTGAAACTTCAATACGTTTTGATCAATATTTTCAAGTCAGGATTGCCATCAATTTTTTGGAGAGGATATCCTAAAGCAGGCCCAACTTATTGGGGATAGATCGGAGGATAGCAACGGCAAGGGCAATGCTATAAGAAAAAGTATTTCTAGTCTATGGGTACCAAAAATGGGTTTTATGACACCGTAAGGTATTTAAGACCATTTTGGGGATGGCAATGGAACTCCTTAATAAACAAGTACGGTATGTATCCTTAGCATAACCGAAAAACGGTACTTTAATTAAACTAGGTATTGATTTTTGATAATTTAGGTTAACAAAGTGACTACAGAAAATTATAACAAAATAAAAAGAAATTTTCGTTTTCTCCAAATACTATATTGGGTACTTGTGTATTATACACCGCTCACTCAAGTTTACGCTGAGTAAAACTCGAGAACAAACCGGTTTCTTCGTTACTTTCTTTCAGCTTAGCATGAGACAAGACAAAGACAAGTGACAGAATAGATGGGAAATATATGATTTGGGCAATATATTTTCACATTAGGGGGTGTGGAGGTAAGTTATTTGGACAGTTTGCAGTTAGAAAACAGTTCTTACTTCATAATATGCGGAATAATTGTATCTAACACATTTTGCATACAGACCTACTACACTTTACCCTCCCCCTCCCCCTAATTGGAAAATATTTAGCCCAAATTTGTTTCTAAAATAACGAAGAAACTAACGAAGAAACTGGTTTGTTCTCGAGTTTTAAACTTGAGTGAGTGGCGTATAATACACAAGTACGCTATATTGGTAGCCTATAGAGCATTCATTGCCTTTTATTTCCCTAATACATTTAAAATTTTATTTGAGAACGCGTTTTAATAAATTTTGGTTACAATCGACGAGGTCCACTCTTTCCTAGGTTTGCCCTACCGCCCACACTATGATAATTTGTAGAACATGTGCCCAGCAAAGACAAAAAATAAACTCGACAGAAAAGACAAAAATACAAAAATAAGACAAATATCAGACAAACATAACAAATATAAATACAAAAATAAGACAAAAAGACAAAAATAAACTCGCCTAAAACACAAAATAAACTAATGAACATAGTTTTCTTGTATAAAATTTTCGAGAAGAATACAATGACTAAAGCTATTCTTACTTAGAATCCAAATTGACGTTTATCGTCGACGCTAACGTGGACGTCACTCTGTTGACGCTAATCGTTGATACTTGAGGCTCTAAATTTGAGCTGTTTTCTGTATATTTTTGTCAGCTTTTGCTTAGTAGATATAATTACACACACTGAGAAATAAATCAAGAGTATAATTCTATTTCAATTTGACTTAGAAACATAGAAAAAAAAATTCCACCAGACACGTTAGCAGAAACTAATATTTCTGGTGAGGGGCCAGGAGGGCAAATAGGTCAAATTTCTGTAAAAATGGGCGAAGCATTTGAAAGTGTGGAGCAAACATAGAAACTCTTGACATTCCACGTGCTATGACCTGAAGAGTATGCTCTCCCCCTGAATTTGTGCTTGTCTACAGCCTTCTGAGGTAGTAAGCAGGAAAGTGGACCTCCAGAAAGCAGAATAAGCACGTACTGTCCCACTTGCTGAAGATAAATATTCAGAGAACATGAGATCCAGCCAGACCTAAAAGAATTTCATTAATTTAGCATTTCCATAATAAATAAAGATCTCTTCTGTCGCTAACAAACCTGTTGAAGGTAACCCACAATTAAGCTTACTAACACTAACCGTTAATTGCTTACCTTTAGGTCTGAGAGAACCCGCTCATTAGTTGAAATAATATCCCTCAAGGATGCAGCAATGGGAGTGAAGAAAAAACGCTTACCTCGTTCTGTCAGTGAGGTAGCCATGAGACCAATATTGACTGATGAGCAGGCTGCTCAGTCAAAGAGGCCTCTAAGCGCTATTGAAGAACGTCCTGTGAATACTTTCACACTTTCAACCGAAGAGGAAAGAAAGAGGTCTAACAGTCTATATTTTTAGGGAGTTTCGTCTGTGCTTTGTTTTAAATGTTTGGTATTTATCTGTATCTGTGATGAGCGAGCCCCTGCAGGTTGTGCAAAATCGGTTGTGCATATGCATGAGCGAAATGTGCAAAAGCAGGTTGTGCATATGTATGAGCGAGCCCCTGCAGGTTGTGCAAAATCGGCTAAATAACCGACCATGAGGGTAGCTTAGTTTTTATTTATAGCCTAACATGACTGAAGGCTCCAGGCCTATCAAGACCGTCTGAAATTTTGCTAGTCTTAGGGAATTAAGGAAAACTTTAGTTCCCAATATAAAATAGCTGAGGATTTACGGCCATTTCAATGGAGCTTTCAGAATACAGGGGATTAGATATAATCAAAATGTCAGATTGGAAATATTATTGTCTAGCCTATCTTTTGTAGTACCCTGATGTCTCGAAGTTCTGTTAGTAAAAATTAAAATTACTATTTTCAAGAACTTAAGAAAAATGGAACTTTTTGACTGTGCCCTAATATAGATGAAAAATTTATATTGCTTACACTAATTTTTTAATCTCGTTTCCAGAACTTTCTAAATGAAGAAACAGCATATAAGAAGTTCCTCATACACACTAGCTACTAGTCTGTTTAGATATTAAGTAAATATAAGCCGTTTATACGATTAGCCCTTTTACGATTTGACAACTGTGTATAAAATCTTGAAAATATCTAAATGCACCGAGTAAACGTTAATGAATGTTATTAAGCCTAATTTTGAGCCCTGGGGTAAGCCAATAAATTTAATTTTACAACAGTCAAGTATTGAACAAAGAATATCCTTGGTTGTTTTCATAATATTCTCTTACACGAAACGGTGTACGCAGTTTTTATTTGCAAATTTTTGGCATGGATAAGATAATTTAATAAGTCAAGATATATTCATTATTAAACACATACAATAAAGATTCTATACTATTCCCCCAAAGGCTCTTTGGCCTGTAAAAAGGACCAAGACATATGAACCACGTAGCCAAAGAAAAAAAAACTCACTTACTAACTTACAGGGAAACAAAAAAAAAAGACTAAAGATTCCCCAGAGCCGTTGCTAGAGCAGCGGGCGTCGAATCGACGTTTCATCTACTGTTTTTTTGTTTTTTTTTAGTTTTTTTTTAAAGGGACAAGTAGAAAGCTTGTCACCCAACCTTGCTGTGGTGTGGCGGGAATTGAACCCTGGGCCCCGTATTGCTAAGTATAGAAAAAATAAATATAAATACCGTTTCGAAGATAAAAATCCCTTATAAGAAGCCAATTTTTTCTACAGTTTTTGGAACAACCTGAAAAATAGCACCAGGGATGTCACCCGGTAGAAAATAATCACTAGATTCTTGAAAAAATTACCCTTGGAATTTTGAAAAATGTATTTTTGAATCTTTATGCAAAGAATAGAACAAAATCCTTGCTTCCTCCCTGTATTTTTCCGAATTGGTACCCTTGGCATATACCCTGATCACTGAAAATTGGTTATCGGTGATCTAATTGAAATAGTTACTTTTCCTTTTTAATATATTTCCTTGTCGATCCAAACCTTTAGTTTTTTTCCCAAAAAATACAGAAACTATTTTCTTTTTACTCTAGTTGAGCTAGTATAATTACTGGGACACCAGCGACAATTTTGAAATGGCTTTTTTATATTTTCATGGAAAAATACAGGGGAGGGTAAGGGTAAAGTAACCTAGCCTAACCCTACCCCCACCCTCCTAATGTGCAAATATATAGCCCAAGTTATACTGTCCAATGCATTCTGTCACCCGTTATTTGTCTTTGTGGCTATGAAATTGGTTTTCATAGATCGCACATTATCCTTATTATCTTTAGCATACTTTCATCCCCAGACCTATCCTCGGAGCCTGCGTCGGTCATGTCAAATTTAAAGGTGTAGTTTTAGAACCTTTCGACTATGCTAAACAAAATAGCTTTACCAAACTTTTGATTGAACCATTTTTTGGGAAAAGGGACGTGGGAGGGGGCCTAGTAGCCGTCCAATCTTTTTAATCAAATAAAAGGGAGAGCATAAATTATAATTTCCGTTCAAATAAGCCCTCTCCCGCTGTTCTAGGACTGTTGGCTCAATACAGTCAACCCTGAAAAAAAAAATAAAACGCATCCGTGATTTTTGTTCTTGTAAATAATACAAAATTACAATACTTATGCAGATAGGGGCTTGAAACCTCTACAGCAGGGTTATCTGATGCGCCGAATCTAAAGGTTTGATTTTAATTACAATTCTTTGACTTTTAGTGGGTGATTCCTTCCTCTTTCATAATTCAGGCAAATTTTCACAGTTTCTTGGCCTTTTATAAGTAGAACCAAGCTTAATGAATCTTAAATATTTGGAATCAACAAAACAAGCCGATAATATATCGATTGATATAAAAATTCCGTTTCTAGAGTTTCGGTTACTATTCAGCCTTGTTGCTCCATTCTTACAATTCGTTACCACAAACTGTTTGATATGTTAGCACCTAAATCCAAAAACTTAAAGAATATGACGTTATCCGGGCTTATTAGGTGTTTCAATTACAAATAAGAGAATTCGGAAAGTTATTGGAGTTTCGATTTGAGATTAGAAGTAAAGATTAAAATCATTAGAGATTTCCCAGGGTTGACACCCCCCCCCACCTTCACTCGCAACCGACTTCAATAATCAAACTGCAATCGATTTAATCTATCTAGTTATACTGTATTGCAAATCCTATTGTAAATAGTACTAAGTGCTATTTTCTTTTTCAATGATTTTTTCTCTTCATTTAGAAAATTATATTTAATGTATACCTACCTTCTTATTTTTGAATGACTCCATTTCTTTTGTATTTGCAGACTTAGAAAGGGTATATTCATATCCACCATTCACTCTGCTTTCAAAGGTTTTAACAGAAGGAAATCTAATTTAGAGCTGATAGATTACAGAGAAAAAACTCCATACAAATGGAGACAAAAATTTGACCTGAGCAAATGTTGTGAAATAGAAAGTATGGAACATTTTTACAATTTTGTGATTAACTAGCTTCGCCTGTTATCTTGATGATAACGCTCTGGGGTCTATATCTTATATTGACATATGGTGGTAAATCAGAAGTTTCTTTGGCGGTATTTTTGCATAAATGCTAATCTGGAACATATTAAGAACTGTAGTGAATTACTGTTTTATGTTTTTTTTTTATTAATTAGCTTCTTGTATGATTTATTCGATTGAATCATGAATCTAAACGCTGTATCGTGAAAAATCACTAGATTTAGGAAAAATCACCGGTTTTAACAAATGGGATTTGGAAAATCCCAAAAATCCATTTATTTAGACAGTGAAAAAACAGGTACAAAAGTCCAGATATTTCGGTCACATATACAGCGACCGTCTTCAGTAGAAAAACTAAAATAATAAAATTGAAACTAGCATATTTATATTCAACAAAATAAATAACTTTTCGGGTAAAGACATTTGGGCAAGATTAAAGAAGAAAAACTTTACATCAAGAACTTTGAATGAACTTTGAATGAACTTTGTCAATGAACTCTCTCTGAAAATAATCCAGTGAATAATCCGGAAGTTCATTATTTTGTGAATGACCCGAAAAGTTATTTATTTTGTTGTTGGAAGTCATAATGAATCTGAGAAAAGGTAAAACAAGCCCACGCAAAACATACAGTGATTCGAGATCAACTAAAAGAATAACTCCTGAACGATTAGTTTCCTTAATGAGGTTTCTAGTCTCATTGTAAACCTTGGAAAGTTGTTTTCAAAGAGAAAGAAAGTTGACATTTATACATTGGACAGTAAGAAACATAAGATTGGATGAAGCAGTGAAAAAGGACATTCAAAATGGATCCAGAAAAATTATGTTTGAGCCTCCCTAAAGTACCAAGAGTCCTACATTTCTGTATTTTAATCAAATCAATGTCACGTTTCAAAGGCAGATTTTCATCAACAAGAATGCCCAAAAAGGAACACATCGAAAATCGATATCCTAGTTTTGGTATCAACAACAAAGATCATATCATGTCAAAACACTATTCCATTATCTAAAATCTACAACCAAAAAAAAGTAGAAAGACAAAAAAAGGTGGATTACCGACACTTTTGGTATGGAGCTCTTTTTATATTTGTTTGAAATGATGGACTTTAGAAATGTTAAGATAAAGCTTATTTTGTCAAATCATGTCACATCTTGTCACCTTCCCTTTGTCGGCAAAATTAGAGGCTACAACCTTTGTTCTTTCTAAATTGATTAAAATTTGTTTACCATTTACTTTCACATAAGAAAATACACACAATTGCCGTTGCTTTTCACGTTCTCCGTTCAGATAATCTGAGGTTTGGGCTTTTTATGACCTCTTGTCAGATTTTATTCGTTCACGTAGAAAATTTTCACTGGAGGTATTTGGAGTCTTATCACAGTAGGATGTCATTCCAGTCTGCATTTATGTACACCTTTCTTAAAATTTCGGTATATCAAAAATTACCAACTTCTTAAGCTTTTTGGCCAAAATTTCTCTCTCTGGACACCACATCTTGAAAGTGACCACGCCATCACCCACCACACCGATAGAAAGACCTGAATCTCTATATAAGGAACTAAACAAAGCCATCGATACTGGATGGGTCCACCTCCCATCCAATTGGGTGGCGGGCCGCCATATATGGCTGATCATTTTCTTAAAATGACTTATACCCCGTTCGACTAATTAACTGCAATATACTCTAAAAGACGCCTTTCTAATGGACGTCCATATGTAGGTTATTTTGATTTGGATGTCTAAGTCAGGATATTAAAAAAAGAAAAGCCATGATTTGGAACAAAAAGATGATGAAAAAGAAAAGATGGCTTTCAGATTTGAGATTGAAGTATTTAGGTGATGGGGAAGTGTTTTTTCCTAGGATCCTTAAGTCATCATCCTTGGAGACGATTATAGCAGTGACTGGATTTTTAAAAGAGGGTTTAAAAAGATATAAATAATGGTTGTAAGGTTTTTGTTTGTTGTTAGTAGTTATACCATTTATTTAAATGTATGCTGGCTGTTGTTTTATATAATCATTGTAATGTTTGTGTATGGCCTAGCGGCTGAATAAATTATCTATCTATAATTAGAAGTGGCATTGTTAAGACTATTATTATTTTTATGATAAGATATTGGAATGAATTATTTAAAACATATTATATAATGATGTAATGGTATATAAAAATATTAATAATTCTATTATAATGATAATATATTATAAAGTAATATAATAATGATAAAATTATTAAATTATCAATACATATGCTATACATGATAATATATAGTCGTGAGCTCACCATACTGAGTTGAGGCTCTGGTCGCAAAGGCCCATTGCCTCCAAATTTGTTGCAGGGTCTACTGAAAGAACAGAATAAGTGACGATTATTAAATGAAAGAACACATTGTAAACACATAGGAGAAAAATTGCATTTGTCATTTATCTATTAGTGCGTGAAAAATATTGCTGCAGTTAGGCACCGTATATTGACTTCAAGAACTCGAACAAGCTTCAACTAAGACTGGAAAAGGGCTGAATTATGAGCATCCAAGTAGATTTTTATTAAGAAGAAGAACGGTTAATTAGAAATATCATTGTATCATGATCTCTTTGAGACGTGTTTACCAACATATTCCGTTGTTTGGTAATTAGCATTCAAGATGCTAATGATTTTATCTTTCCTATTTGATCAAAAAGGTGCTTTTGTCAAATTACTTAATCCAATGCAGTGAAACACAAGCTGCTCAAAACCTTTTGACTCCTTAGAATTCAGGTTTAAATATGGACTGCTCTTAGTCCTAAGTTTTCTCCATATTCTT
Source organism: Artemia sp. Qi Xiang Cuo (assembly GCF_049724085.1). Lineage (NCBI taxonomy): Eukaryota > Metazoa > Arthropoda > Branchiopoda > Anostraca > Artemiidae > Artemia > Artemia sp. Qi Xiang Cuo. Next base: position 20,115,177 of record NC_142812.1, on the reverse strand, counting down.
CTTAGTTTGATTGATTGAATTTTCTTTCCGTCTTACATTTCCTCTGTAATATTACGGTATCAGGGTTTAAGAGGGTATCGAGTAAGAATCAGCTATTAGTGAAAGTCCATTTCAACTGATCTTTGTTCCACACGTAGAAATTGCATTTGGAGTAAAGGTAAAGAGCATGGCACTTCATCGCGTTACGAATGGATGGAACTGCTTCGAAGACGACTTCCATTAATTTTGGGGTATTTATGCGCGTATATAATTGATAGCCAACATGTTAAAAGTTGAATAGCCAAGGCCCAGGGTGTTATTTCGCAGTTGAAAAAAGTTAAGAATAACAGGGAGATGCGTCTCCGAACCAAGATTAGAACATTGGAAGCTACAGTGATGACAGTGGTCAAGTAGGGTTGTGAAGTATGGGTGCTCCGAAAAACGGAGGAAGACTTTCTAGATGTTTTCTAAAGAAATTGCCTACGGATTGTTTTGAGTACCCGATTGACTGACTGTATCTCAAACAGAAGGCTCTACGAAAAGCGTGGTTCAATCCCACTTTCTAAGGCTATAATGAGAGAAAGGTTGAGATGCCTAGGGTACGTTCTGCCGATTAACGATGACACATTGCCAAAGATCGTCCTTTTCGGCCAGTCGTCTAGGGCTAAACGAAAAGCAGGTTGTCCCTGGTTGGGGTGGGAGAATGTCTCAAGGGAAGATATAAGGTAAATGAGAACTTCCTCGGGGGGTATACAGAGAGAGGCATTGAACAGATTGGGATGGAGGAGGACCGTACGTAGCTGTCTTTGCCTCAGGCGGCTTGGTGCTGCGGTGAGTTGTTAGTACAAGTAGCAGTAGTAATAGTAGATTTAGCCCAGTAATGAGTAGAAATTTACTGCTGTTGAAAAGTTTTGGTTTTGCCTGGTCGTAGTTCTTAAAGAAGAAATTGCATTTGGAGGAAAAGTAAAGAACATGCTACTCCCATGAAGACCACGTTACAAATGGATGGAAGTGATTCTAAAATGACTTCCATTATTATTAGAACAATTATAGTCCAGTGATTAATATTAGAGACACTAAATTTTTCACAGCAGTAATAAGTTGAAGTTTATTGCTAATAAAGTTCTGGTTTGCCCGGTCTTTGTTCTACACTCAGAAATTGCATTTGGATTAAAGGTAAAAACCTTGACACTTCCCTGAAGATCATGGGCACCGGCAAAGGGGGGGGCATGGCTCCCCTTTAAATTTGGGACTATAAAGTAATTATAAGGAAGACGAAGGAAAGAGAGCAGAATAGGGAAAAACCCTGAAAAAAATATTTATTGCTGCCTGCCAATAGATTTTGACCCATTATAAGGAAAATAAAAGTTCTAATTTGTGACTGAGTGATGCTTATCAGGTTTCACTAAAAACTTGTGTTGTATGATTGTACTGGAGTAAAAAAAAATCAATATAATCATAGTAATAAGTGGCAATTAAAAAGGACTTCTTGTCAATAACGAAAGTGTAAAAGTCTAACTTTTCACATCATTACGTAGAAGAATCTGCCTTTCATGGTGATCTTAAACATATATTTGCTTATTAGCAATTAGTGCAGTTATTAGTACACAAGAAAGTTAGTTAGAAAGTTAACACAAGGAAAACAACTTAATAAGGGACAGTTTCGGTAAGAATATGCCGTCAACTTTTGCTTGCATCGCAAGAGTACCCATGAGCTGATATATGAAGCCACTATAATCAGAAATATTTCCCCTGAACGGAATGCTGGGAATTTCTGTATTTTTCCCTCTGAACGGATACGTTCGTTTGTGTTATACTAACAATTTTTTCCAGGAGTGATGGTATGTATTTAGTTGTCCCTTTGAAAAAGATTTAATTTTTCACAGTTATGAAGCATAAAAGGTGTCAAATTACTGGCCTTTGGTATTCAAAATTAAATTAAAAATATTGAATGAAAAATTTTGATTTGATTTTCCTAATCTTAGTTTTAATGTTTTACTTTGATAATGCGTTGCTTTTTATAAACACTGAGTCTAAAGGCATTAAATATTTTGGTGTTGGATAACTATTGTTAAAAAAATCCATCCAATGCTTCAGCATTGCTCAACAGAACTAAATGCTGGGAGTTTATATCTTAGTTTTTGTAAGAAGACCATTGTGTTGAGTATTTTCTATAATTACTTACTTTTTTCATTCTTATATACTTTTATTTTAACTAAAATACTTTCTCCATTGCCTTTAGAAAATTGTTTGTCTCGATGCTTCATTAAATAAATAAAAAAAAGTTCTCTCAACTGAAAATTAAAAGCAGCATTGAAACTTAAAACAAATAGAATTTATAACATATATGATAGGGGTTTTCCCCCTCCTCAACACCTCACTCGTCACACTACAGTTTTTTAGTACTTTGGAAAAAGTTACTTATTGTTCTAATTAAACGACCCTTGTGTTTCAGGAGTCGTTTTTAAAGAATCAGAACAAAATTTAAAATTTAGAGTAATGAGCGATATGTTGATGAGGGAGCGACCCCCCACATATACGTAATAAGTTCTGTTCATTTTAAGTATTAATGTTGCTCTTTACTTTCAGTTGAAAAACTCGTTTTTTTCTGATCGTTTTTTAAATAACGCCAGGATACCTGGCTGTGGACCTCCACGGATACATCCCCCACTTAGAAATATCCTCTGGACAATTTATAACCTTAACGGGAAAACCACCCTCCCCATAGAAATATCGTCTGGATAAATCAATCCTGGCGAAAATTTACTCCGGACAATTACCCTTAACATCTCCACGCGTAAAATTGAATCAGCAAAGAGAAAGCAAGACATACAAAGAAATTTTGTATCTTGCAAATTCACCCAGTATAAAAATTTCCTCCGAAAATGTCACTCCCTGGAAACTATCCTCTCCCTTGAAAATTCTCCCAGCAGAAAATTCTTCCTCCCCTCCCTACCCGAAAAATGTATGCATACTTCCCAATAAGAAATAAAACAATGGTTTAATTTTATATCCTTTCCCTAGGGGCTGTAGGGGGTCATTTTGTCTCCAAGGAAATGGTTATTGGGCCTTTCAACTATGCTGAACAAAAAATTATCTAAAAATTTTGAGCGAACGATTTTGGGAAAAAAGTGGTATGGGAGGGGGCCTAGTTGCCCTCCGATTTTTTTAGTCACTTAAAAAGGGCACTAGAACTTTTCATTTCCGTTAAATTTAGCCCTCTCCTGATGTTCTAGGCCCACTGGGTCTATAGGGTCACCTCTGTTTAAAAAATACGAACTGTTTGATTACCCATCAAAATCCAAACGAGATCACTGAAATATTGATCATTTTTTCAGCGTTACCAAAATTATTGTATTCATAAAACTTTACAGTTTCACGAAACGTAATTAAACAAATTGAAAAGGTTTCTCAACTAAAGTGAGGGGCAAGTTTAAAACATAAAACAAATATAAATTACTCTGTATGAAAGGTAAACTGAAAGGTATGAAAGGTATGAAAAGGTTTTTTTTTTTTTTTTTAATTTTTTTTTTTTTTGTTGATAAACATTGGAAACAATTTTTGTTGAATCTCAAAAAACTTTTCTTTACAGTGCATGGTGGTAATATTTTACTAGTCTCGAGGTGATGATGTTTACCAAGAGATTTGGGGATCGTGGTGAAAATATAAAAATACCTAGGACTTGTTTAAGGAAGCTACTCAACCGCCCATTAGACCAGAAATAAAATTTAGCATCAAATATGTGCAAATATGTGCATCAATCTTCCCGTTCTAGGCCGTAAGGGCTTAACTACTTCTGCTCATTACATTAGCTGAATTTATTATATACTTTTAGGAAGAAGAGTGATCATTTATCATGGCGAATTGTCGACTCAGAATCCCAAGGGCCATTCCCAATAAAACCCAAACAGTCAAAAGACAATGGTGATATAGAGGCCAAACTGGTCCTTCATTTACTAGGAACGGATAGTGTTGGATGCAGGTAATTTTGACGATACGTGTACACCGGGAGGGGGGGTCCAACAATGGCCCTCTCTTCTAAATATAAGTAATTTTTTACCAAGCCATTTAAACATTTACCTCTCAACTACTTGAACTATCTGTCTTGGCTTTTCTCTGTCTACAATTAGCCATGTCTTGATGCAACCTAGGCAACCTACTGCAAAATACTTGGTAACTTCAATTCAAAATCAACAGACTCGTTCGAGGCCTTATTCAAATCGTAAATTTTCGTATTGTTGCCCCCTCCCCACCTCCCTCCAAAAATGCCTTTATGTGTACCTGCCTGTTCTATGTATCATTACTTCACATTAGAGAGGTGTTTAGACACCATGGCTCTTGCATCATTATCATCCTTAAAAAATTATTTTTTAAATTAAGTTGTAATCTTATTGGATTTTCGTACCCTTTTGACAAGTTATTTTATGCTCATTTGACACTATTTGTGGATTGTTTCACTATTTTATGTGCTGAATCAATTTGATAGTCTGGTTTTCAAAATTAATCATTATTAAGCTGTTCCTGATTTGATTTTACAGAATTGTATTAGCCCTGAACTTTTAATGCAACATCTCGAAACGCCGCGTTTGGTGTATAGTTCTGCCGCACTTAGCACTGTTTTCACTCCGCTTAAAACTGTTTCCACCACGCATGGCACAGTTTCCGACACGAATTGCACAGTTTCCTCCACACTTGGTGCACTTCTACCATGTTTGGCGCCAGCTGATGTACTCGATTTCTGAAAGTGAGCACCACCTGAAATTATACGGAAGTTTCTTTTTAAGAGGAGAAGAGCCAATCCATAGGGGTAGCAAAACCAGCAAAACACCCAATTGCCGTAGATTATATGAAACTGTCAAAAATCTTAAAGTTTTCACACTTGAGTGAGCTCAGGTCTGGAGACCTCACCCTTCCGAAAGTGCCTGCCACCTTGTTTAAAACCAGAATAAATCGGGATCAGGATAAATTTAATGTGAAGCTGATTTAACAAGGCGATTCTGGTCCCAGCTCAAATCTTTACCCAATGAAGTATTTGCCTACTAAAAATGAACACGTTGAAACTATGATGTGTGATGGATGTCGTTTCCGGGAGAAGTAGAAGAATACTCTGACCAACCGCTTCCTTCCACTTTCAGGGGTTGAACCTACCTACTCTTATGTTAGTGAACATGCATTAAATTCTAAAATAGATAATTTCTGTTACCATTAATACGAACACTTAGAAATGTTTGATAGGTTTGATAGAAATGTTAAACCCATAAGAAATGTTAGAAATATATATATATATATATATATATATATATATATATATATATATATATATATATATATATATATATATATATATATATATATATATATATATATATATATATATATATATATATATATATATATATATATATATATATATATATATATATATATATATATATATATATATATATATATATAATATATATATATATAATATATATATATATATATATATATATATATATATATATATATATATATATATATATATATATATATATATATATATATATATATATATATATATATATATATATATATATATATATATATATATATATATATATATATATATATATATATATATATATATATATATATATATATATATATATATATATATTATACTATATATATTATATATATATATATAAAAAAAAAAAAAAAAAAAAAAAAAAAAAAAAAAAAAAAAAAAAAAAAAAAAAAAAAAAAAAAAAAAAAAAAAAAAAAAAAAAAAAAAAAAAAAAAAAAAAAAAAAAAAAAAAAAAAAAAAAAAAAAAAAAAAAAAAAAAAAAAAAAAAAAAAAAAAAAAAAAAAAAAAAAAAAAAAAAAAAAAAAAAAAAAAAAAAAAAAAAAAAAAAAAAAAAAAAAAAAAAAAAAAAAAAAAAAAAAAAAAAAAAAAAAAAAAAAAAAAAAAAAAAAAAAAAAAAAAAAAAAAAAAAAAAAAAAAAAAAAAAAAAAAAAAAAAAAAAAAAAAAAAAAATATATATATATAATAGGAATAGAATTCATTATGCGCTAAAGCCCATAGGCCATGGCAAAAAATATAAACTAAGAACCATTACAAAGAAATTGCACATAACCTAACATAATCCTACAGAAATCTACTTCTACGATTCATCGCGAGATGAAGGAATCGTGCCAAGCTTCTGATACCCATAAAACACTCATCCGCACACGCATTCACCAACCATTCAAATTCATAATCCCCCCTGCCAAACACTTCCAGTCTCCAATCACTCAGCTCCTCACATTCAAACATCAAGTGATACACGCTCTCGTCTAAACCTCCACACATAGGATAAAAGTAAGGACCAGCCTTTGACTTTTCCTTTCCAATAAACTTTCTTCTTTGGCTCAGTGGCAAACTATCAGCCCTCATTTAAATTAATAGCTTTATTTCATTTTTATTCAAACCCACCTTAAAAAATAAAACTTCACCCCAAATCTCCTTCGACCGGCAATAAAGCCCCACTGAATTCGAAAGTGATCGCCAGGCTTGCCATGTATGTACTTCTTGGTCCTGTAAAATTCTTTTAACTAATATGCATACCTGGTCCCCCATGTTTTCAAGCTCTAGACCATCCCCGTACATATGGCCTAGTCCACACTGGTGTAAGACACTCTTAATTTGGTACGGCCATCCACTACCTGAGCGGCTCTTCAACATTTCTAAGTAAGCCGCCTTCATCAATTGCACTCTAGGCATCACTAAAATTTTTCCCAAAGCCTAACCATGTTAACTAGCCTACGACTTCTTAAAGAAAACAAACCTAAATCTCCTCTAACTACTAAAATATTTGTGTTCTTACTTATCCATATACACCTCTTATAATATCCTAATTGCACTGTTTCAAGCCTGTCTCCCTTCACATACCCCCAAAACCTTAGAACCATAGGGCATTACACCTAAGATTTTAGTCCTGAAAACCTCTTTAACTACTTGCATCTTTTTAATACCCCTCAGCTGACTTCTTAATACCATATTACAACGTGCCTTACCTTTTTCGATCCTACTTTCTACATGGGTACTAAATAAATTTCCTTTCGCCTTAAACTTAACACCTAAATAGAACCATTCCTCCACTAATCTAACCCTTTTACCCTTAAAACTAAACTTAAAATCCTCCTCAAGTCTACCACATTTACGGAATACTAACACTACGGTTTTATCCAAATTAAGTTCTAACTTTTTCCCATCCAAATAATCACCTAAAGTATCAAGTAATTTCTGAAGGTTCCTTTCTGAATCAGCAACCAAAACAATATCCTCTGCGAAAACATCATACAAATGGAAACAATATCTAAACTCACCATTGGCGCCTCCTTCTTTTCCATAAACGCCACTACAGAATTTATAAACAGGGCCAATAATTTAGGAGACAATATGCAACCCTGTTTAACACCTTTATATCTTCTAACTACCCTTGAAACTTGCCTACCAACTCTCACAACCACTCTAGTAAACCTATACATTTGAACTAAAACTAACACAAATGGGATTGGGAGACCTATCTCTGACAAACTTTCCATTAGTAGAAACATACAAACGTTATCAAAAGCTCCTTTAATATCTATAAATGCCGTGTATAACCTTCCTTTTTTAGCACTAGTATATTTATTGACTAAGGCCTGCAGAATAAATATATTATCAATCGTCCCAAAACCTTCTCTAAAACCCGCTTGAACCTTATCCAAAACCTCCCCATTTTCTATCCACCTCCTTAGTCTAAGGTTTAATACCTTACAAGGGATATACGGAATAATTTCTGTTCGTTTTAATTTTGCTCCTTACTTTCAGTTGAAAAAAAACTTGTTTTTCTATTTAATTACTTTATTAACGCATATAGTTATCGTTTATTTTCTTTGGAATGCACAGTATATTATTATTATTATTATTTATTGAAAACCTGTCTTATCACAAAAAGGAAACAACAGAGCACATATATTATATATATATATATATATATATATTATATATATATATATATATATATATAGTATATATATATATATATATATATATATATATATATATATATATATATATATATATATATATATATATATATATATATATATATATATATATATATATATATATACAAAAGATCACTATGTAACTATTACAATGTAACTAGTGTAGAAGGAGTTGGTTCCAAGCATGTTTTAACAACAAAAATGACGGAGCACAACAGAAGGGCACTATACTTTCTAGGACGAAAGACATTTGGAAAACACAGAAATAATAAAGAACACAGACACTTGTACCAAAAATGAAGAAAATTAAGAAGAGACAATATATATAGATGTGGCTAGTGTAAAAGGAGTTGGTTCCAAGCGTGATTTGAAATCTTTTGATTGTGTTTTTCTATGAGCTCAACAACAGCTATAGTAGGATCTGCTATGCGAAGTCTATTGATGAGCTTTGAATTGCATGTCGAAATTGGATATCTCAGTAAATATTTTGCGAAACGGAAGAAGGTTAAACGGATTTTCAATTTATCAACGTTGTAAGAACCTTCCAGAAAGGTGCAACACAGAGGTTATGAGGGAGAGCAACAGTGTTGTACAGGGTCGACAGATAATGGCGATTAAAACAAAACTTATCAAAGACTATGGAAGCGCATGAGGCTGATAAACGGTATTTGATGTTTTCGGCTGGAAGATAACGAATGTGATAAATTGTATTTCGAATGGGAATGCTAAAATAAACGATTTGGTCGGACGGGCGGATCTTTGAATTTCCAAGAACAATTTCATCAGGAAGTGTGCCTTTCCAAATATAAAGGAATACGTCAGTTTTTTCAGCGTTGAATTCAAGACCAGATTTTAAATACTCGGTTTGCAGTTTTTGATATGTTTCAGGAATTTTGTCTAGAGTTCGGCTAAGGTCAAAAATGTCATCAGCATAAGTGACTAAGGAGATATTATGACCAGAAAGAACGCAGGACATCTGACACTGATCTTGAGCCTCGAGGACGTAGTTACTGAAATAACAAGGTTAGGCAATGGCACCTTGCCTTGCCCCTTTCTTAACTAGCACAGTTCTATCCTGTGGCTTTGTCATTTCATCTTTCTGAAGGGGGATTTTAAGTCGGACTCTTAGCTTGGTATACATATCCCTTTGAGATCTGATGATAGCCGGACTTACCCCTCTTTTAGCAGCCCTTAAGAGCATAAGGGGGTGGATCAGGGAGTCAAAGGTGCGGCAAACATCGTGACTAGCCAAGGCGAGTGAACTACATGAGATATATTTTGTAAGCATACGCCACAGCAAAACAGTGTTGTCTCAGAAACTGAGATGCTATATAAATACTGTGGATTCTGACAGTTCAGGCATTTCAATGGCCAAACAAGTGAGCCATCTCCCGATGGCCACCGATTCTATGCGATCAACCTCAATTAAAAAAAGAGGAAAGATAAAACAAAAAATACACGTCCACGACCTTTCATATATTGAAAACAAAAATTATATGTTTTTGTATGTTTTCATATATTAAAAACATATATTGAAAACAAAATTGTAGTTAAGGGCTTGAAACCTCTTCACCAGAGCTCTTAGACATGCCCAATTTCAAAGTGTACTTCTGATCCAGATCGTTCCCCTTTTTCGGGTTGTTTTTCATTTCTTATAAAATTTAACAAATTTTTCCATGGTAAAAACTCTCAATGGGTAAATTTAAACTCAACTGGTTCTACCGTAAAATTATCCTTTTTTTAGAACAGTACATTCTTATAAGAACTCTATTTTTAGACTTTCTGTTTCTATTGGAAAGAGTTACTCTTTATTTACACTTCATTACCCCAAATTGTTCTACAAGTTTTATGAAATTAACTCTTGATTTTGTCACACAAGCTTCCAATAGAAAAAAAAACGGAAGAATTGTAATAAACCCATGTAGGTGGCGCTGAAATAAGGCATAGATTAAGGTTTACCCACACTCATGAGAAGAGGAATAAATGAGGCCTAATTTTATTTTAATCCTTATCTATAGCTAACAAAACATGACATCAGAATTTGGTTTAATTAACCGAAATTCGGTTTAAGTTCAAAGATTGTGTCTTTGTACGGATTAATTATACTATTTATTTCTCCAAAAATATGAATGACAATAGCCAAATGTCTGACAGCAAATTTGTACAATTTAAACAATGCCCATCAAATTTGACAAGAGATTTGTAGTATTTAATCTCAATAATCTGAGGATAAATTAGAAACGATGTATAGCCAACAAACGTTCAATAAATTAACAAACATTAATCTACCTTTTGCAGCAATAAGTAAAATGATATCAAAGACAAATAGGTTATGCTTCTTATCAACGATCAAACATTAAGAGTCTTTGTATTTTTTTTACAGTGTAATTAAAGGACCTCCTGATAGACCTGGCATTTTCGTTCAGTCAAGTAGGGAAGGTGGACCTGCTTACGCTGCTGGCATTAGACCTGGAGATGAAGTTATGTCCTTAAATGGAAAAGTCCTCAGTAAATTGGATTTTGACGAGGTAATTCTGCCCAGGAGTTGAGGAGCTTAAGTATATGAGATTTTTAGAACAACCAACAAATGTATATTTTTGCAACAGCCATACCCAGGACTTAGCCTATATTTGGAGTAATGTTGATACCCCTATCTAAAAATATGTGTTTAGCTTGTTATACCGTTAGAAATTGAAAAGTATAAACATCTATATAATTTTCCGAAGTTTGAAAAAGGGGGCAAGTGACTAAGTTCGTCCTCCGTATGACCTTGATTTTCATGCTAAACTTCATTCCTCAGGCCTATTAGAATGTTTTATCTTCAAAAGTAAATATTTCTATGTTAGAAGTATTTGTTTTAGTACATCCGCTTGCAAAAAAGTTACACATTTGTTGCAACAAAAGCATGACTTAATATGTCTTAGGGGTGAAGTGGGGAGCATCCTACATAGATTAGTGGGTATCTGGTCATTTGCCGAAGAAAACTATGATATTAGTAAGAAATAGTAATGAATAGTGAAAAGTCACAACGCTTTGTGTCATAGATTTTCATGGAAGTTTTTCTATGCTACACTGATATATATGTTTTTCTACACCAACCTAGTATACAAGTAATAACATTTTTGCCAACTGAAGTATCACTCAATAATTTCTTTGAATGTAACGGGGGAATTCAGACATAAATCAATATAAATTAGTGATTATCTGGTCATTTTACCGAAAAAAATCATAATATTGGTAAAAATGGTGGTAAAGTGTCAGAAGTAACGGAGCTAATTTTACTAACTTCATTTTTTTCTGACTAGCCGAACTTCTTTGGAGGGTGCATCTCTTTTCATCCCCAATATGGGATGCATTTGCATCTAAGAATTACCATAGGTACAGTATACTCAGTCAGAATCAAGACACATTTTTATGTTTAGATATGTTTATCATGTATGTTAGATATGTTTAGGTATGATATCAGTATGTTTAGATAAACTTTTCAGTAAATAGAGTTTCAAGTTCAATATTTAATTAAAAATGATGGTGAATTTTGTCTTTGAAATTTACATAAAGAAAAAAGTGGGCATCTTTTGGTGGTGCAGTGTTGCAAACTCTATCAATGGATGGAACGTAACCCATACTGATAATATTTTTTGGCTAAAATAAGTATCTAAAATATATGTATCTAAAATTTCGGCTAAAATATTTTCGGCCAAAATAAGCCGAAAACTGAGGAAATACTTACGATGTATGTTGATCCTGCAACAGCTCAGGCAGACTGGTCCCTTGGCTTAGGTGACGAGAAGTCGGGCAAGGCTTGAATATTATTTAGATAAGATAATATTTATTTTCAAAAGCTCCAATAGAGCCGAATTTGCTTCATATGTCTGAAAAAAGAAAGCAAAACAAAACAAATTAATAATACTGCAAGACAAAAGAAAAAGAAACGCCAATCAAGTCTGAAAATTGTCAGTAAAAATTTAACGCAAAAAAAGGAAAACAGAATTATAAGTCCAAGAACTAAAATGAACTTTATGCGATTGATGGCAAAAACAGAAACAGAAAAGGTGGGGATAAAACGATATCACAGGCTAAAAGAAAGGCTTGAAAAAGATGTCTCTATTCTTGAACTATTTACTTCCTCTTTTAGTCTTTTTTCGTATTCTACTTTATAGTATCTTCTGTTCAAATCTCTTCATCTTCATATTTGTATATTCTTCGTAAAACATCTCAATTTATAGATACAAACAGCATACCTAGTTAACTTGTTGACTAAAATAATTCTCTAATATTTCAATGCTCAGATACATCACTTTTGTTTATTTAAAGATATTGCTGTTGTTTTCTAGGATTACATCATAGAAAACAAAAACTTGCCTAAACTATGCATCAAGTAAATTATATCAAGTACGCGTCTTAAAAGTCTACCCAGACAGTTTTTTTTATGTTTTTTGTTTTTTCTTGTAGTCTACCCCGACATGTTGACCATCAATTTTTTTCCTGAATCCACGAAGTTTTTTAGTAGATAGCTTGTCACAAGGGATTTTCAATTGTGAAAAGGGTTCCAAACGAATATCATTTTTTTCGTATTTGTATATGCCTATAATATGGCTATGTGTATATCCAAATGCTCAGGCAGCGTTATTTCCATTTCATACTTGCAAAATGTTTTGCAGCATCAGCAACACTAGCTGTTATTGTTATCATGGGCAGCAGTAGAAAGGGACCAAGGTAAATCTCCCATCCCTCCCCAGGTAGAAATAAGACAATAACTATTTTTATCAAAAGAGGAAAAAGAAAATTACTTTTATTTGAATCCTGGTAGTAAATTCCCCCCTCCCGATGGTAAATTTCCTGGCGGCGTTATTGCTTGTTATGCATACTCAGTTCGTAGTTTCAACTGAACCCATTGCTCAAAATCTATTGTCACAGGATCTATCGATTAAATATGTTTGAAATCAGCTAAATTTTGATTCTATTTTCCGGAAGCTTATTTCCTTAGGCTTGTCAATGGTTAATTTTTGAATTTGTTTTGATTGTATCTTGTTTTTTTGTTTTTTTTTCCTAATCTATCTAATCATAATCAATAAATCCATTAATCTAATCCATTGTGTGCTTTTGTACATCATGACCGGCAATTAAAATTTATTATTATTGTTATTATTGCTTTTTTTTAGTTTAAGAGAAAAAAAGAAATCAATCATTAAAATTGATTAAATACTTGGTCAAATTGTAACAAAATGATGGCTTTTGTGAGGTTTTCATTTTGGTCCAAATATTGGGATTTTTAAACCATTATTTCTTTGGAGAGTGTATTTTCATGTGTTTTTCATTTTTGGGGTAGGTAGTATTGAACTTCAGACCCTTTGCCTGTACAACTACCTTCCTCCTTGAAATGGTTGAAGTATGAGGCAATGTGACATATTTTTCACATTTGAGGTATTTTATTGGAAGTGAAATTCTTCGCACTTCAAATGGGCTAAATAGAACTATAAATAGGTTTATTTTTAAGGTTAATAATGAACTGAAATCATCTCGGCACCTGACCTTGGTTATAAGGAAAGGTGTGGCATGTGACCTTATTTTTGGTGATTTTTGTGGATCAGACAGCGGTCGTGGCAGTGGAGACGGAACAACACCTAGTCCAGTTGTAGATGAAAGAAAAAGACTTTCATTTGTGTCAGAGGAAGAAGTTTTAAGCGAGAGGCAAGATAGCTAATTTTATTTTGGAATTGGAATTAAAAAAGATAAAATAAAATATTCATACGTTCCGATTTTTACATAGCTTAACGTTTTTTTGGTTTTTTTTTTACTAGATAAGTTGCACAGACTTTACTATATTTCTGGTGCCTTGTTTTTAATAATTCAAAATATAGCGAGAGTGCCATGAATCATAAGCGGAGCTTAAGGCAAGCCCTCTTTGAAGGGCTTTCTCGCTTAAGTAGACGTTATAAATTACTAGTAATTAATATTTTAAGCATTGAAATATTGTCCAGGAGAAACAGGAGTTTCATCACATAAAAAATGTCGTGATTATTTTTAATATTACAATCAAAGATTATTTATAATATAGTGATGTAGATAAAAACGCAGTGACATATAATGATCCAGATAATGGATTAAATGATGACCTTAGTTTTTTTGAACCCAGACTCAAGTTTTATTAAAGAAAACGGTTATTTGTTTTAAGCTGAAAACCCTTGTTCAAAATGGGTGGATGCGGAATTTAAATTTCTACAGTTTCATAATCGTAATTCTTATACCATTGAGGTCAAAATATCACATAAGTGTCTTTGCCAAATAAATATTGATGCTTTGGGTAGATGTTTGATTAGTCATTCTCCAGGCTTTTTTCAGTACTTGACAGGTTTAGCACTTTAGAGAAAGAAACTACCAATGTCTAAATAACCTTTTAGAAAAAGACCTATATCAATCACACTTGTGTTCATATTCCTTTTATCAAGCACAATTGAAAGTATTTGTCGTGAATTTACTGAGTAGTTTCTTTGATATAATCGCTCTTTCTACATTTGAATCTACCTGTATATCTAGTATTTGACTAATAATATCGCTGCCTAATATGAATATAGCTATTCTTGAAAGAATATTCACGCCTTCATTACGCTCTATTAGAATATTACCGAAATGAGTTGATTTCAGCTCTTGGAGCCTTCTTAAGAGCTTTTCGTACAGCATTTTATTTCAGAAATGATTTCGTACGTGCAGTCTATTTTGAGTTCTAAAACTTGCTGCGAAGTAAATAAAACATCTAACCAACAAATATCTTACATCCTCTATATCTGAAAGAGAATCCCCTAGCCCGTGTGCTGCAGAAACTCAAAATTGAGAACGTATTGTTGAATTTATGATTTTTTTTTTTTTTTTAGTAACAACTAAACAAATATAAGAAATAAAAACACAGGAAAAATGGAACACAGGAGCAAACTCAGCAACGACCACAAGAACAAACATTGTAATGAAAACAAGAAGGAACACAAGAACAAAAACATGACAAAACACACCAAAATATTCAGTTCTATTCATGGAAACAAATAGGAGGTTTCATGAGGGTAATTGTCTGTGGGGGAATATTTCTGGAAGAATTCGACAAGGGGGATATTCCTTGGAGGAGGATGTCCAGAAAAATGTTTTGTGCGTGAGGATACTTTAGAAGGGGGAGTTGTCTGTAGAGGGCATGTCCCAGGAGAATGGAATGAGCTGGACAACGATAGCTGATAAATATACGCAATAGGTTTGGCAGGCTTGCTAACTTGCAGTGTAAAAATTACCAGGCAAATGAAATATAAAAATTATTGACGCCCTATGCTCCATCAATGGCTCTGGATTATTATTGTCCTTTTTTTATTACTAAAATTTGTGCAGCGAAACTTTTAATATAACATTGTTATTATCTTCTTTTTCTGTTTTACCTTTTTTTAATCCCTTTTCTTATCCTTTTTAGCACAAATCCCGAGTTGAGAAGAAGTGTATCTGTTGACCGCAATATCGACTGGGTTGCAGTTGAAGAGGAATGGGAAAGGGCCGAAGAGCTCGAATTCATGGGAGTTCATTCCCCTCGATATCTGGGAACTCGGAACTTGTGCAAGACAAACAGTTCAAGCAGCTCTAATTTTGATGTTCAAATAGAGATTGAAAAAATTCGACTTGAGGAAGAAAAGCGAAGACTAAAAATTGAGAAAAGTATAATAGAAGAAGAAAAACGATTTTTGAAGGTATGATTTGCAAATTTATTTATTCTTGTGCCCAAAATCAAGATGAAAATTAGACAGTTGTTCTAAAGATGAGCTATTATTCTCTTGTAAGTTTTGTCGAAGTTTCCATCAACTGGGTAAGCCCACATAATGAGTCATGGTATGCTTTTTTAAAGTTAGGAAAGACAGGCAATGATTGAAATAAAAAGCTGTGTATGCCCACCTCATCAGTCATCATATAGTTTTTAAAAGGTAGGAAAGAAGGGCAATGATTGATATGAAGAGTTGCGTAAGTACACCTCATGAGGCATGGTACACTTTTTTAAAGGTAGGAAAGAAGGGTAATGATTGACATGAAGAGCCGAGTGTGCCCACGTCATTAGTCATGGTATACTTTTTAAGCGATAGGAAAGAAGGGCAATGATTGAGAAGAAGAGCTGTGTATGTCCACATCATTAGTCATAGTATACTTATTAGAATGTAAGAAAGAAGGGCAACAAATGAGATGAAGAGCCGTGCAGCCCTTCTAGCTAAAAAACTAACTGAAATAGTGTTATGCACTACCTGCTAAAAGGAAGCCTTATTTAGCCTTATTTAGCTTTTTACACTTGAATTTATCCTGGTTTCTGGTATTTTATTTCATTTTTTTAGGTGGGGGGAGTCCTATGAATCATGTTTCATAAAACTCAAAAATGTTTACTTGTAAGGAAAATAAAAGAAATTGTGGGGAAACCATAAATATGTCAAGACTCTGAGGGGAAGGGCAAGGCCGTAAACCGCGGGGGGGGGATATAAACAAATTTTGCATGAGTTTTTGAGGTCTTTTTTTATAACCCCCTCCCCCAATTTTTTTTTCAGTAAAACCCCCTCTGAAAAAAAATCCTGGGTACGGCCTTGGAGAAGGGTATGGGTCAAAGGCTCCTATGCGCGTGTCTTCTTCGTTTTCAAATTACATTATTAAATGTCTTAGAACATTTAAGTGAAGAATATGTAACATTTGGTATATTAAATTGAGCATTTTTCCTTCTCAGCTATCGCTAATGTTAGTGCTCAGATATTGTTTTTCTTGTCATTGATACTGGTTAAATGGCAAATTAAATTTTGAGTCTAATAGAAAATAATGTTATACAATTATTTAAATGAATTTAAATCATACAGTATCAGCTGAAATAAAACAGTGTCGGATGCCTACCAAATATATTTTCCTCATTATTTTTTTTTATTATTAGAAATTTAAAAATGCCCAACGACAAGCCGTGAACGTATTTCATATTTTAATCTTGTTTTTTCCGTCAATTTTTGAATTAAAAGTAAATTCAAATAAAAGAAACGAGCAACATTAAAACATAAAATGGAAAGAAATTATCCTGTGCAATAGGGGGGTTACTATCCCCTCACCTCCTACAGAAAGCATTTCATAGTTAATTATACATAGTCAATTGGTACTTAAAAGTGTTTTCTTTACCAATGGACTTACATAACCTTTGAAATGATTTTTTTTTTAAGTAAAGGATGATGAATCAACTGTATCGTTTTTGACACAGTGTGACATTTGCTTCTTTTATTACTTTTTATAACATTGCTCTATGTAAGAGCATTCATTCTTAGAGCGCTGAAAAAAAAAAAAAAAAAAAAAAAAAAAAAAAAAAAACTTCATCGTAAAGAGTAAGATTTTTATGGGGTAGTAACGCACTTATTCCATAGAATAATTTCTTTTTGTTTTAGGTTTCCATAAAACTATTTACTTTCATTAAAAAAAGAATAATAATTTGATTTTTAATAGCATGTTCAGCGCAATCTAAATAAGAGGCAGCTCTCTCCTCAACTATCTCTGACTTTTGAACCAAGATTTCCCTTTTGTGTAAGTATGCCTCGGAAACGAAAATTACACTTTAAAAAGGTAACTCTTAAAAACGTCTTTTAAGGGGGACCGAAAATACCAAAATAATTTTTCAGGTTATGATGTAACCAAAAAGTTCGTGGTAACGAACTGTAAGTAAGACAATTCTGAAATGGCTAATCGATTTAAAATATAAAAAAATTATCCACTGAGCTTCCCAATTGCATCGAAAAGTGATGCCATATGGTGGCATTTTGGTCCTGAAAAGTCGCCTAATTCATTCAAGGTCAATGGTGAATATATATGGTGATCATATGGTGAATATGGTGATATTTATCTTAATGCTTGATTTAACTGAGCTGATTCAATTTTTTTATGAAATTAGTTAAAAAAAAACTTTCCGAAAAATAAGTTTTTCAAGGAAAAGTAAAGGTCATTTTAAACATAAGCTCAGCAGATACAAATACCTTTTAAAATTCAAACTCAAAACGATCAGAAATTACTATTAAAGAATAAATGAAACCCAAAACGAACAGAAAATAAATAAACAATCATAGCAAAAACATAAAACAAGTAACAATATAAATGTACAAATAGACCTTAAAGCGAGTAATGCTTAGATTAAATATGAATATCAAGCTTAAAACGAAAAAAAATATTTTCCTATTGAAGTATAGCTGAAACTTAAAGCGAACAGAAATTAAATAAACAATCAATGCAAACAAACATACAATAGATATTAATGTAAATTAATAAATAAATACTTAAACTAGTAAAACTTAAATTGAGTGTGCAAATCAAGCTTTAAACGAACAAAAATAACTTCAAAAAAGAGTTTTGGTATCACCTCCTTCTCTCACTGTAAAAGTCTAAGGCCTACTACGGCATTGGCGCTTTACTGAAAACCAATTTTACGACAAATATTTTCTTTTGTACTTGATATTGAAAATAAAAATTAAAATTATGATAACATTTTGAACTGATGAGCTTTCGCAATTAATATCATTATAAATCAAATATTCCCTTTAATTTATTAGCTCTTTTTAAAGTTGTTAAAGACGAATATAGTTTCCCTACAAACAAGTGATTTGATACTGCCTCCTTTCTTAACTGTAAATAAAACCCAAAAGCCTACTGCGTCATTGGTGCTTAACTGAAAACGGATTATATTACAAATATTTTCTTTTTCAGTTCTTACAGCATTGAAAATAAAAATACAATTACAGTGAAATAAATTCTTGAACTGATGGATCTTTCAACAATTAATATCATTATACATCAAATATTCAATTTGATGTTGTTTATAATTTCCAAGACTGTTCAAGAAGCATATAGTTTTCAGTAAAGCGCCAATGACGATGTAGGTTTTAGACTTTTACAGTGAGAGAAGGAGGTCATACCCAAACTCTTGTTTGTGGTGATTATTGTTCTTTTAAAGCTTGATTTGGATATTAATTATAATCTTAATTATTTTTGATATTTATTTTTTAATTTACATTAATTTATGTTGTTAGTAGGTTTGTATCGACTATTTATGTAATTTCTTCTAACTTTTAGTTTCATTTAAACTTCAGCAGCAAAATATTTTTTTTTGTTTTAAGACTTATTTTAATATTCAGTCTAAGTATTACTCGCCTTAAGATTTGTTCATTAATTTATATTATTACTTGTTATATGTTTTTGCTATGATTGTTTATTTAATGTCTGTTCGTATTGCGTTTCATTTATTCTTCAATAGTGACTTCTGGTTGTTTTGAGTTTGAGTTTCAAAAGGTATTTTTATCTGCTGAGCTTAAGTTTAAAATTGTCTTTACTTTTCTTTGAAAAATTTATTTTTCGGAAAGTTTTTTTTAATTAATTTCTGTTCGTTTTTGATTGCAAAAATTTCAAGTTTTTAAAAATTCCTTATTTCAAAATCAAACTTAAAAAATAAAAATAAAATATTCATCAAAGTATCAAAACTGGTATCAAAGTAACAATATCAAAGTGAAAAAATAGGTTTGTGTCAACCTCGGAGTTTTTATTATCTGATGTTTGAACTATTTATAACAAAATTGTTATCTCAATACTTTTAGCAGATAGGTTTGAGGGAAAAAGGCGTGGGGGGACTAGATTAAGTTTCAGTCTCTTTTGACTCTTTAAAAATGAACTAGAACTTTCTATTTTCAATCAAATGAGCCCTCTCTGAAGTTTATACGAGTATCCCTTCTATAAGAACCATATATATCCCCAGAGTATAACTTACAACACCTATCCCTGGGCCCTGGGGGGCTGTGTCGACCCTGGAGTTTTAATATCTGATGGTTGAACTATTTTTAACAAAATGGTCACCTGAATTTTCTATCGGGTTGGTATATCTATCCGATACACCCAAAGGCGTGGAGGGAGGGAGGGGCTAGTTGCCCTCTGATCTTTTTTCACTCTGAGAAAATGAACTACAACTTTTAATTTCCATTAAAATGAACCCTCTCTGAAGTTTGTACAAGCATACCTTCCATAAAAACCAAATACGCCCCCAGAGCAATACCTACAACGCCTGTTCCGGCCCTTTGGGGGGGGGAGGTGTCGACACAGGAGTTTTTCTTATCTGATCTTTGAACTATTTTTAACAAAATGGCTACCTCAAATTTTTTATCAGATGTATTTGGGGAAAAAGGCTTGGGGGGCCAGTCTCCCTCTGATCACGTCTGACTCTTAAAAAGGGCACTAGAGCTCTCGATTTCCAATCGAATGAGCACCCTTTGAAGTTTATACGACGACCTTTTCTATGTGATTAAATTAAAAAATTAATGGAGTGTGGGGGGAGGTTTGCTGCCCTCCAATCACTTTTAACTCTTAAAAAGTGAATTACAACTTTCAATTTCCAATTAAATGAGCCCTCTAGGAATTTTATACGAGCATCCCTTCCATAATAACCATATATGCTCCCAGGGCATAACTTACAACGTGTACCCCCGGGCCCTGGGGGGGACGCCGGAGTTTTTGTTATCAGAACTTTGAGGTATTTTTCAAAAAAATGTCTATCTCAAAATTTGTATCTGATGCATTTAGGGCGTGGAGGAGGGGGGGGGGCTAGTTGCCTTCAGATCTATTTTGACTCTTAAAAAGTGAACGAGAACTTTAAATTTCTAAACAAATGAGCCCTCTCCGAAGTTTATACGAGCATCCGTTCCATAAGGACTACATATTCCCCGAGAGTATTACTCACTACACCCACCTTAAAATCTTGGCGGTATCCGTTAGCTCCGCAACGTTTCTTATTGGGTAATTTAAATATTTTTAATGACATGGCTATTATAAAATTAGCTCAAATCAGCTTGGGGACCATAGTGTGTGTGTGGGGGGGGGCTAGTGGTCCACAAAAGTATATTGAATCTTAAAAATTGAAGCAGAACTTACCATTTAAAGAATAACGAGCCCTCTCTGAAGTTTATACGAGCATCCCTTTTATAAGAACCATATACGCCCCCAGGACAACACTTACAACGCCTATCCTCCGGGCTTTGGGGGACGTTTTTGTTATCTAATTTTTGAACAATTTCCAAAACACTGTCTATCTCAAAATTTGTAGCGGATGGGTTTGGGGTAAAAAGAGCGTGGGGGGGGCTAGCTGCCCTTGGATATCTTTTGACTCTTAAAAATTGAACTAGAAAGTTCTATTTCCCTCTCTGAAGCTTATACGAGCATCCTTTTCATAAGAACTATATATGCCCCCAGGACAACACTTACAACACCTGTCCCCGGGCTCTGGGGGGCGTTTTGCTATCTAATTTTTGAACAATTTCCAAAACACTGGCTATCTCAAAATTTGTAGCGGACAGATTAGGCGAAAAAGAGCGTGGGGGGGCTAGTTTAACTCTCTTGACTCTTAAAAAGTGAACTAGGGCTTTCAATTTCCAATTAAATAAGCCCTCTATGAAGTTTATACGAGCATCCCTTTCATAAAAACCATACATGCCCTTAGGGCATAACTTAGAATGCCTTCCCCTGTGCCCTGGGGGGTTCTATTGACACCGGATTTTTTCTTATCTGACCTTTGAACTATTTTAAACAAGATGTCAATATCAAAATTTTCATCAGATGGGTTTTGAAAAGGAAGGCGTGGGGGGGGGGGGGGCTAGCTGCCCTCGGATCCCTTTTGATTATTAAAAAGTGAGCTCGAACTTTCAATATCCAATTAAATGAGCCCTCTCTGGAGTTTATACGAGCAACCCTTTCATACGAACAATATATGCCCCAGGGCATAACTTACAACGCCTGCCCCTGGGCCCTGGGGGGTTGCGACGACACCTAAATTTTTGTTATCTGACTTTTGAGAAATTTTTAACTTAATGGCTATCTCAAAAATTTTTATTGGATGCATCTGGGGAAAAGGGTAATGGGAGGGGGGGGGGCTAGTTGCCGTCCAATCTCTTTTGACTTTAAAAAACTTAACTAGAACTCTCAATTTCCAATCAAATGAGCCATCTCTGAATTTTTTACGAGCATCCCTTCAATAAGAACCATATATTCCCCCCGGGTATAACTTACAACACCTGCCCTCGTTACCTGGGGGGGGGGCTGTGTTGACCCCTGAGTTTTCGTTATATGGTTATTGAAATATTTTTAAAAAAGCTATCTCAAAGTTTTTATATGATGGGTTTGAGGAAAAAAGGGCCTGGAGGGGGAGGGGGGGGCTAGGTGCCCTCAAATCTTTCTTGACTCTTAAAAAATGAGCCAGAACTTTCAATTTCCAATCAAATGATCCCTCTTTGAAGTTTATACGAGTATCCCTTCCATAAGATCCATTTATGCCTCCAGAGTATAGCTTACAACACCTATCCCTGGGCCCTGAGGAGTTGTGTCGACCTTGGAGTTTTAATATCTGATGGTTGAACTATTTTTAACAAAATGGTCACCTGAATTTTCTATCGGGTTGGTATATCTATCCGATACACCCAAAGGTGTGGACGGCGGGAGGGGCTAGTTGCCCTCTGATCTTTTTTCACTCTGATAAAATGAACTACAACTTTTAGTTTCCATTCAAATGAACCCTCTCTAAAGTTTGTACAAGCATACCTTCCATAAGAACCGAATACGCCCCCAGAGCAATATATACTAGTATATATTGAAGAATAATACGAGTATCCCTTCCATAAGATCGATACATGCCCCAAGGGCATAACTTACAACACCTGCCCCCGGGCCCTGGTGGGTTGTGTCGACACCAGATTTTTTTTATATGATCTTTGAACTATTTTTAACAAAATAGCTATGTTAAAATTTTTATAAAATGCATTTGGGAAAAAAAGGTTCGGGGGAAGCTGGTTACCCTCCAATATCTTTTGACGCATAAAAAGTGAACTAGAACTTTCAATCTCCAATCAAATGAGCCCTCTCTGAAGTTTATACGAGCATTCCTTCCATAAGAATGCCCCCAGGACATAATTTATAACCCTTGCCCTGAAGACTGTGGAGGGAGTGTCCTGCTCAAAAATATAATTCCCAGAACTTTCAACTACGTTGAACAAAATGGCTCTATCAAAATTTTGATTGGATGTGTTTGGAGAAATGGTGGGCGTGGAAGGGAACTATTAAAAAGGGAACTATCCATTGAAATTTCCAATCGAATGATCCCTCTCTGAAGTCTCTACGACACCGTGGTCTTTACAAAACTTTATAATCCCCCATGGCATAACTTACAAACCTTGCCCTGTAGGCTGTGGGGGGAGCTGTCATCCTCAAAGACCGAATTTCCAGAACAGAAAACTACGTTTAATAAAATGGCTTTCTTAAAATTTTTATTGGATGTGTTTGGGGAAAAGGTGGGCGTGAGAGGGGGGTTAGTTGCCCTCAAATCACTTTTGACTATTTAAAAGGGCACTAGCCCTTTGAATTTCCAATCCAATAAGCCTTCTTTGAAGTTTCTACGACAACGCCTTCTATAGTAACCTTATATGCCCCCAGGGTATAACGTAAAACCCTTGCCTTGAGGGTTGTTGGGGAGTGTCCTGCTCAAAAACATATTTTCTATCTGAAAATTAACTACGCTGAACAAAATGGCTATCTCAAAATTTTGATTGGATGTGTTTGGGGAATGATTGGCGTGGGGGAGCTAGTTGCCCTCCAATCACTTTTGACTATTAAAAAGGGAACTATCCCTTTGAATTTCCAATCGAAAGATTCTTTTTTGAAGTTTTTACGACAACGGCTTCTATAAAAACCTTATATGCCCCCAGGGCATAACTTAAAACCTTTGCCCTGAGGGTTGTGGGGGAGTGTCCTCCTCAAAAACATATTTTCTATCTGGAAATCAGCTACGCTGTTCAAAATGGCTATCTCAAAATTTTGATTGGATGTGTTTGGGGGAATGATGGGCGTGGGGGGGGCTAGTTTCCCTCCAATCACTTTCGACTATTAAAAAGGGCACTAGCCCTTTGAATTTCCAATCGAATGAGCCTTTTTTGAAGTTTCTACAAAAACGCCTTCTATAAAAACCTTATATGCCCCAGGGCACAACTTAAAACCCTTGCCGTGAGGGTTGTTGGGGAGTTCCCTCCTCAAAAACATATTTTCTATCTGGAAATCAACCACGCTGAACAAAATGGCTATCTCAAAATTTTGATTGGATATGTTTGGGGGAATGATGGGCGTGGGGGGGGGTAGGTGCCCTCCAATCACTTTCGACTATTAAAAACGGCACTAGTCCTTTTAATTTCCAATCTAACGAGCCTTTTTTTACGTTGCTACGACAACTCCTTCTATCAAAACCTTATATGCCCCCAGGGCATAACTTAAAACCCTTGCCCTGAGGGTTGTGGGGAGTGTCCTCTTCAAAAATATGTTTTCTATCTGGAAATCAACTACGCTAAACAAAATGGCTATCTCAAAATTTTGACTGAATGTCTTTGGGGGAAGGATGGGTGTGTGGGGGGGGGGGCTATTTGCTCTCCAATCACTTTTGACCCTTAAAAAGGGCACTAGAACTCTCGATTTCGATTCGAATGGGCAGCCTTTGAAATTTCTACGACGATCCCTTCCATATGAAGTGCCTCTGGGAAAAAAAAATAAATAATAATAATAATAATGAAACATTGGAGCCGTATGGCCTTTACTATAGGCAACGCTATAGCGTTGCCTCTGATTATGTTTAGTGATACATAATTGGGCATCAGTATTATGAAAAGGGGGGGGGAGAATTTGCCTAAGAAACCACATTTCAATACCAAAATTGTCTAACTATACTTGATCCTTAAGATAAATATGAAAAGAGGCATTTGAAGGGGGGTGTAGGAGCTAATCTCTTATCTTCCTTCATTTTGACTTGTGAAGTAGGGGCTGCGGGTTATTGTGTAGGCGGGGTGAAGATGCCTCAAAGATTATATTTTGTTGCCCAAATATCCTAACTCTCATTGAGCCTTCAGATAAATATAGAGTGAATGTTTCAATGTATTTAAACATGTGTATACAACGTATTTAAATATCGGAGAACCCTATTGTAGATGTTGTGATGTCTTTAGCCGTATAGAAGATCAAAACTCAAAAGTCATGCAGAATTTTCATCCATGTGAACAACGATACCCCTTTTCGTCCACTCGAAATCCTGTAGTAAATATTGTTATGGACTTATTCAACAAAATTGCTGTTCATCGAAAATTTCAACTAAATATTCAAATTTTTCCAAAAAAACTGAATTGCAATCCAACATTTAAATTTTTAAGTAGAAAAACGGAAAAGCGGCCTCTACCAATCAATTGATAATTATTGAGCATTACCTTAAATCGCACTTGCCAGCGATAAGGACAAGTCCTGTGAAAGCCGGTTACTGATGGTGATAATTCTACTCGTTAGATGCATCCCATACTGTGAGCCATGGTTTCTTGCACCAGTCTTTGAAAATCAACTGCCGACTTGAAGGCTTTAAAACTGGGTGACATAATAGCATTCTGGCTAAGGGAGTTCCAAAGGCTGACTACACGGTTAGAAAAGAATTTGTTTCGCAGCCTGGTGTTAGCACGTTTTCGATACACTTCAAGTGGTGGCCTCTAGTACTTTGTGAACTGACTATCTGGAACAGACTGGGGATCGCACTCGGGTAACGTAGTAACTTGCATGTTATTATAACATCTCCTCGCCTACGTCTATATGTGAGAAATGGTAGTTTGAGCTTTATGTAATCGGGAAGGATATGTAAGAAGTTGAGATCCCTTATGCATTTAGTTACACGTCGCTGCACCGATTCTAGAATTGATATATCACCCGTATTTACTGGAGTGGCAACGCACATCCCAAATTCCAATTTCGGTCTGACCAGGCCCTTTAAGAGCTTGGTGATCCCAGCTGGAGATCTGCTGCAGAATGTTCTTTTTATAAAACCTAGAGCTTGGTTGGCACTGGCTACTACAGACTCTGCGTGAAAATTAAACTTTAGCTTATCATCAACCATGACTCCCAGATCTTTTCACAATGACTACATAGGAGTGGCTGTTTCGAACCATCGCTGGATCCTATAAAATACTGGCACAGAGGGTTATTTGCTCCAAAATTAATGACTATGCATTTCTGGATATTAAATCAAGCTGCCAGGATTTTGCCCATTTTGACAATGCATCAAGATCAGCCTGGATGGTTATGGCATTTCGGGGGGGGGGGGGTCATGGACAGGACCAATTATTTTGTAATCATCTGCATGTAAGCAAATTTTTTTCTCTATGATTGAAGGTCCGTCGTTGATGAAAATATTAAATAAAGTTGGACCTAAAACCGTTCCGTGCACTCCAATTTTTACATCTGCTGCTTCCGAGAAGAATATTGATCCGTTGTCTCCAAATGCCCTTACCACCTGTTTTCTATTGACTTTGTGTACAGGCGTGATGTAAGCATCCTTCCAATCTTGCAGAATATATTTAGTACTAAGGACTTTTGGAAAAGTTGAGTGAGAGGATGTGACAAAACTGCATGCGTCTGATTTAGTATCTAGGGGGGGGGGGGTACTCCATTTGGTCCGGTAGATTTATTTGGGTTAATCTTCTTCAATCGGTTTTCTGCATCGGTTTTGGTTATATTAATGGGTGCCATGCCATTTAAAATTTCATACCTTTGGGGATCTGGAATTGGAGTATTATCAGGGGCAGTAAATACCGAGATGAACTGCTTATTCAATGTATTGGCAATCTCTCTTGGGTGACAGATTTTCGTGCCGTCTAGCAGTAGCTGGGTAACAGAATGCCTACCAGGGCTACCAGATGATACGTACCTCCAGGATTTTTGGGGTTAGATTTCGTTGTGGCTGCCGATTCCTCATATTTTTTGGTCATTTTTCTAGTACGACTTCGCAGTTTCTTACACGCCTGTTTTAATTTGTGTAATAATCCACCTGATTGTGATTCTTTATGTACAGCTTCCAATATTTTTTTTCTGTTCCTGGCCTTTTTAATTTCTTTTGTAATATATGGGAGAGTTTTCGGTTTCCTTTTCCAATTTACAGAAGAGTGATTTTCAATATTTCCAAATAATATTCTTTTCAAAGTTGACCATGACTCTTCTACATCTATGCATTCAATAAAACACCAATTACATTGGGCCAATTCATGGCGAATTAAACTATAATCAGTATACACATGTTTCTTAAATTTGTACCTATGTGGGTACAGTCTAAAAATGCAACCTATGGCAATGTGATCACTTGCTCCGCATGGTGGTAGGGGGTCAATATTCAGTATAGATTCTTGGTCCTTTACTAACAGAAGATTGAGTAATGAAGGGTTTTGACCTTCTCTATATCTAGTCGGAAAGCTAACTACCTGATACAGGGAGTGTTCAAATAGAGACTCCAGAAATTGTTTTGTTGAACTGTTTTCTGAGAATCCAGATCCATTGACCCAATGAATATCCTGGAGATTGAAGTCACCAACAAGAACCATATTGCCTTGATTCTTCATTTTTATTATCAACTGACGTACTAACAGCTAGAAGGGACAGCTCGAGGCTGGGGAACTGGGAATTCTGTACATGTTACTTATGTGAAAGGGCCCAAAAGGTAAGAGAACTGAAATCCATACTTGTTCAACATATGGCTCATATTTTGAATTAATTTTAATGTTTTCCACCTTAAGGGAGCTTCGAATATATAAGGCTATTCCTCTTCCTCCTACATTTTTTTCACCATACCATGACTACATTGGTCACCATAGGAGGAAGATCTTGGTGAATCTTCCTCCTATGGTGACCAAAGTGTAAAAAGGAATCTGGGTCTGAACGTCTCCAAGAGGGGTTTTTGTCCACTTAGGTCTTATCTCGCAAAAAGTATAAACGTCTGCTTTTTCTGTCTCATGGAATTTTGACGTTAAACTATCTATGTTACAAAAGTCAACTATTAGACCATTGCTTGACCAATGCGTGCTAGTTTTATTCTCGCTATGTATGTCATTATTTGGGCCATTAGACACTTTAGATTCAATGCTGTCATTATTAGAACTATCATTAATGAAAACGCTCTGTTCAGAGAAAGTACTGCTTACTGATATCACACTGTAAAATGATCCGCTTGATTCATCAGTAGAACGTATTTCAATATTAAGGCTATTTACATTATTTACATGTCTTTGAGAGTCATTTAGTTCAAGTCCATTGCAGCTGGAGCTGCGGTTGTGGGCACGTTTTTTGAAACAATTTCATTGCCCTAATGACTAAATCTCCTAAACATAAAGCTCTTCGTGCAATTTTGTCCTCTTTATGCGATAAGATTTAGAAACATCATTTCTAAACTGAATCTAGTCAGTTCCTTTTCGCTCGTACGATTTCTGCAGGGTTAGTTTCCTGATTCGCAGTTCATCGACCGAAAAAATAATGGGATATGTCTTGCGAGGATCATTTTCATTTCGAGGGCTGTTGGGGCTAACGAGACGACGAACAGCTGTTACAGAAACCTGTTGCATGCCATATTCGTTTGATAAGAAGTCACAAATGAATTTCTCATCATTTGACTTCGACAGCTCTCCAAATGCTAGAATATTTAATCTACGTCTTTGCTTAACGCACCGATTTTTATTTATAAAATTAGTCACCCAAAGTTCTTACGAAAACAATCAAATAATGGTAGTGGTTTTAACTGAGGCAATGAGGTTCGAATCGGTACTCAAATCCGGTGATAACTTGACTTTAATGTTAAATTTGTTAAAAATAAAAAGGAAAGAAAAGAATACTGAATTCTGTGGTATTGAATAACTGTTACCCAATGGTTTCCGTCGGAATCAATCTGTGTGTGTGTGTCTGTACAACACTTATCCAAGGAGACTGTTCCTGCCAATGTTGATTTCTCACCACCGAGAAAAAAAAAATTATGGTAGAGTTTAGAACTACTGACTATTTCTACTAGAATATACTTGACTAATTATTTAAGGCCCGAATCTGAAAATATTAGAATCTTTTAATCTAAATTATGTGGTAAGGTAAATTCTGCCAATTAAGTGGGGAATGGGGGGACTACTATTTCTAGTTTTATTTGATCAGTCAGAAGTATTTTGACTAGTACGAGATAATGTAAAATAAAGGGTTTCCAAAGGGAACTAAGAAAACTTGGAATAACCGAAAATGATTAGAATCAAATTTATCAATTCAACTCGAAAAAAGGTACTTACCAATTATTTCACTTAACGAGAACAGGTGCCCCTTGGAACTTAGGTAAACTATAACTTCAACAAAGAAGATTCTTTTGACTGAATTTCCCTAGTCCGTGGAAGGATTTTTAGATTCCCCAACGTACCTCTACCTGAACTAATAACACTTCTCACCCCCTAGCCCTTTTGTATGGACAGAAAGGCTAGCCTAGCTGCATAGACAGCAGGAAAAGGATTGGGTAGGTAAAAGAATGATCTGGGCGTGGTATTGACACCAGAGGCCAGATAGAAGAGGTAAACGGAAAAACAGAATCTAGGAGATTTCAATTATACGTGTGAGACTGAAATATAAAGGACTGAGCTTTAAGTTCCAAGAGTCACTAAGTTAAGGGGAAACAAAGTTCCTTCAGCTTGCTGTTCCTTGCTGCGAGTTACTCGCCTCTCTAACAACTGGATATTCTAAGTTAATTCTCACTATTACACAATTAATAGTAACTTTAGTTTTTGCGAAAGACCCCGCTGTATTCCTGAATCCTCGTTTATAGAAAGCGACAAATCATAAGACTAATCAAATTTCAGATTGGGTTATGTTTCACTAGGCTATGAATTGACTGACTCGGCCTTATAACTAAAAAAGTGTGTAAGAGAAAAATATAAAGCTCACAACCAAATCAAAGTAAAATCTAAGAAGGACCATTTAAAGGTTCTTTAAAGAGAAATCACAGCTCTCTTATGATCGGAACAGAGCTTAATAAAATACCTTAGTCAGCGGAATTAAGTCAGAGTAAATCCAAAAGCGACTTTAAATTATCTGACAGATTTAATGCTCTAATAATCGAAAGGTATGAGTCCTCAAAGAGAAGATAAGGCTCTAGCTAAGGCTAGGGCCAAGAGGGTAAAAACGCAAAAGGGGAGTTCAAAAAGCTTTAACTGATAATTCAGCTCAAAACACAAAAATAGGGTGTCTCGGTCTGACAAAGTGACGATGGGTTATATAATACTATTTTAACTTTACATCTAAAGAAATTGAGACAAGACGGGTGGTTGTCAAAGATATTTAAAGAATATGCACTTACCAAAAGTCCTCTTCCTGCTATCTTAAAGTTGACACAATAACAACCCCTATCGCTCTAAGATTTGTATCTTACATTCGTATTGGTCCTTAGCTTTGATTCGTTTAGTTACTTGTTTGTTCAGTTTCCTTCTTAGATTCACGCCACTCCCTGACCTTCTTTTAAATTAGTAGTTTTTTTTTGTATATTGGAACTTGTTATAAAAACAGGTAATGTTGCGATACCTTACAACATTTGAATTTAGTCTTTTAGCAACTGCGCTAAATTGGGTCCTCCATTATTTGTTAGGGTTCAAATTTTTTGTGACATTCAATACCTGTTATTCTTTGAAAAAAAAAGGATGTCAGTACAATTTACGACTTGTCAATTTATTACGGTCGATGTCCAAGGCAAAAGTATTTTTAAGTTAAACTGTCAGAATAGTCGGCTTGTTTTTAATATCTGATGAATTAAAATTTATTGGACAAAAGAGGATTTCAACCTTTACAGAGATTGAGTTACTCAAAGGAAGTAAATTTAATAAACACAATAATAAGTCGTTCTTACACCTTATAAACAGGGAATTCCCATTCGCTGCCTAATCTCCTCGTCATTTTAGTTAGAAGGTTATACTCAGGTTGGCTGATCTCAAGACAATCTATGCATAGCCAATGTTTGCACGTATCTCAATTCATTATATTGGATTCCTCATCTAGATTCTCGTCGCAAGCGGTGCAAACGTCTTTGCCTCTTTTTTGGGCTCACCCGTTGCCTTTTTAGCGGCATTGTTTAAAAAAATGTAGTGGGTGTTGGATTACTTCTTGGAAATTATCGGGGTAGATAATGTTTTAATGGCAAGAAATTCAGTGGTTTATGGGACCAGTACCCCATACAACTTTTTGGCTAGGCCTGGGCATGATTTGAAAAACAATCAGAAATTAAATAGATTAAAGCAGCATTGAAAGCACTAAGAAACTTAGCGTAAGGAATGAAGGGTTGATGAGGGGGCAGTTTCCATATATAGAGTAATTTCTGTTCGTTTTAAGTTTTAGTGTTGCTGCTTACTGCCAGTTAAAAAAAACATTCTTTTATTTAATACTTTTTATGGAAGGAAACGTTATAGAGATACTGATCCTGGAGAGTCCCATCCCTGTTCTAACTTTGTGAAAATAAGCATATGGTAAGATATTTATTGCAAAAAAAGGGTTTGGGCTATTGGAAAAGACAAAAAAAATGAAATAGTAGATAAATGAGCATCTTAGCAACAGAAGTGAATTTGCATAAAAAGCTAACAATTTTCAGCGAATTCCAGACAATCCTGGGAAATCTGCCCAGCCATCTAATATTACTCTGTAAATATAATCTTTAAAATATTTCTACAGTAATTTTGGATGCAGTTGTATACTACTACTACTACTAACGACTCACCGCAGTACCAAGCTGTCTGAGGCGAACACAGCTACGCACGCTCCTCCTCCACCCAAATCTAGTAAAAACTTCCCTCTTTACACCCCCCCACAGGAAGTTCCTATTTCTCTTAAATCTTTCTTTACAACATCCTCCTACCCCAACCAAGGACGACCTGCTTTCCGTTTTGCCCCAGATGGTTGGTCAAAATAGAGCAGTCTTCAGAAATCTGTCATCCTTCATCCGCAGAACGGGGCCTAGCTATCTTAACTTTTCTCTCATTATAGCCCTAGAAAGCGGTATCGAACCACATTTTTCGTGCAGCTTACTGTCTGAAATACGGTCAGTCACCTGGGTATCAGAAACATTCCGTAGGCAATCTCTCTGGAAAACATCTAGCGAATCTTTAGCCGTTTTTCGGAGCTCCTATGCTTCAGAACCATATTTGACCACTGTTATCACTGTAGCTTCCAATATCCTAATCTTGATTTGTAGACTTATATTCCTATTCTTATATTCCTATTCCTATTCTTTTTTCGACTGTAAACAAACACTCAGAGCCATGGCTATTCTACTTTCAACATCTTCAATGCTCCCACCGTCTTTACTAATATTACTATCAAGGTAAGTGAAGCTGTCCACGTGATCAATTTTTTTGTTACCCGCCATCACCTTTGCATCTTCACTTATTCCTAGCCATAGGGACTGAGTCTTCTTAGTATTAATTTTCAAAACCTATTCTAGCACACTGAACTCGCAAAACCTCTAAAAATCATTCATCTTGCTCGCGCTTTCATCTAGGATGCTTAAATCATCATCATAATCTAATTCCAGGAAAGTTTTTCTTCTCCATTGCCTTTCCTGTGCTCCTTAAGACAAAGTCTATTTAAAGTATTGATATGAAGGGGGATAGAAGGCAACCGTGTTTAACTCTTGATTTAACACGAAGCCAGCTGCTAACCTCATTTCCTACCTTAACTACAGCAGTGTTATTCTCGTAGCTAGCACTAATCACTTTATTGTATTTGTCTGGTATACTATACAAGGATAAGACCATCGCTAAAGCTTAACTATCTATAGAATCGATAGCTTGCTCATAATCTATAAGACTAAGGGCT
The DNA here is from genome assembly GCF_049724085.1 of Artemia sp. Qi Xiang Cuo. Lineage (NCBI taxonomy): Eukaryota > Metazoa > Arthropoda > Branchiopoda > Anostraca > Artemiidae > Artemia > Artemia sp. Qi Xiang Cuo. Next base: position 20,082,471 of record NC_142812.1, on the reverse strand, counting down.
AAAGGTGTTCGATAACTCAGGCACTTCTCAATTATTGATCTAAGAGTTATAATTTGGTCGACATCCTCTACCCTTTTTAAAACCGCCCTGTCCTTCTCTGAAAACTTTTCCTTGAGCAGCTCTCAGAATTTTTCTAGAGCAGGCTAATGCCTGGTAAATGCCTTTGTAGTATAGCCTCTGAAACTGAGAGGATTTCAATATAGTTTTTCAAAAATTTTAAACCGATTGGCGGTCTTAGAATTTTATTCAAAATAATTTTGTCCTTGTTGTGCAGATGAGTATATGTCTCAGAAAAAACAAAATAAACCAAAAATTTTTATTTTCATGCGGTACAATCTCTTTTTCTGCTTAAAAATAGCATCGGAATTTCAATTTTGTTGCTGCACTTTCTTTTACTTAGAAATAACACTAGAAATTTTAATTTTTATTGTGATCACCCTCTACCGATAAACTACAGCCACTGTTTCGACATCAGTGCTCACATTAAAAAGATTAATTGAAAAAAGACATTGACGGCCGAATTTCTGGAGAAAAACATGCCAAGTACTCATACTTTGCATGTAACATAATATAAAACATTTGAGAGCCCATATAATACATGAGGTACAAAAACAAAAAACAAACAAAAACAAAAAAACAATGAACTGAGAACAGAAAAAAAGACACGCGGAAAGAAAATGCACTCAAAATTATCATTGATGAAAAAAAAGGAAAAAGGATATAGTAGCTTCTCAATAAAAAACGAAGAATTAGAAAAGGATTAAAAACCTTTGCAAGCAGATTTGCCTGTTTGTGACAGATTTTTATTGGTTTAGATTTTTCTGGCTAGTTAAGTTTGTGTCAGCTGCTTAATTTAAGTGCTTACCTAACTTTAAGCTCCTGCTGGTAGTCCAGCGTAGAGGTAGATGTGACTCTTCGCCTCCATTCCGAACGGTCCTGGCCAAGCGTGACTGCCTCTTGGAGATCAGTACCGATCATGGAGAGGTACTGGGTAAGGCTGTCCCTCCATCTGCGCCGGTGTCTTCCACAGGGGCGCTTCCAGCTATGTTCAGGGGGATATAAATTATGCTGTTTCTAGAATGGAGCTACAAACATTAAATGTGGCAAAGACATGATATTGCTGATACATTCTAGGAAGCCAGAGTGAATCATACTGTGGCTTTGATCACCACAAGAAAAAATATAGAGGAAGTGGAAATTTGACATTCAAGATCTGAAATCAACAGGGAGTGGGTATGATGTAAAGAGGTGGTGATTGGCAATCCCAGATATGCTATTTTATCAGCCTTTTTGACAGTGTAATTGCTTAATGTGATGCTGGTAGGAGGGCCACTCTTCCCATGAAAATGTAGAACTGCCCACTTTGGGGAATTAAGCTTAGGGCTCAATTTTTTGTAACAAGACTGCAAAAAAAAAAAATGGGAATTAAAGCTCAGAGGTAATTTCTTGTAACTAGACTGCAAATCAAGGTCGTATCCAGGGGGTGCGGGCTAGGGATTTGGACCCCCTCCCCCCTGAAATGTTTGTCTGACTCGTAAAAACATAACAAAAATGGATATAAACAATTTTTTTTATGAGTTTTCTTAGGTTTTTTGTAAGCCCCCCCCCCCCCCGAAAAAAACCTTGTGTAACCTCCCCCCCTAAGAAAACCGGGATACGGTCCATCTGCAAGTAAAACTTTTTGGGGGATTTAAACTTCAGGCTTAATTTGTTGAAACTAGAATGAAAATACAAAAATTCGAGAATTAAGCATCCCACTTTTGGAAGTTAAACCTCAGACTTTTTTGTAAATAGACTGCCAATATCACTTTTTTTCAAAACGTAGATATTAATTAGGGTGAGGTTTAATGTGTCATAAACAAGTGCGTACATAGGAGGGGCGGGGGTGAGCCCTTTCCGAAGTGTTTGTCCAACTCATTAAAACGTAACAAAAATGTATATAAACAAATTTTTGATGACAAGGTGAATGCAATTCTCTTTAAGATTCTCTTTAAGATCTCTTAAGAAATTACACAATTTTTCTTAGACTCATAACTTTTTGTTGGTAATTATAAGTTAATCGGTGTAAGGTCAGTGACGTGGCTCTATAATCTGGGCCCCAGACCTGGGGCGTAATTTGCTAGGGAGCAGTGGGGGGGCAACTGCTCCCTCCAGTCCCTCCCCCAGATCTCAGTTTGCTCCCTCAGCTGAAATTTAGTTTCTGCAAAAATCATGTCAAAACTAAGATAAGCCTGCATAATTCAAGCATCCTTAAAAACAGGTGTTTTCTTCAGTATATCTTTACTCTTATGGTACTATATGGCTCATTTTTAGTTTTTCACTGTCTTTTTCTCTTGATCTGGGAAAATTGACTCCAACTGTGCTCCCCCTCCAGGATTTTAACAAAATTACGCCACTGCCCCAGACAGAGAGGAATGGCTTGCCACTGTCCTGAAACCAGCCAAGAAACCCCTTGTAGTCCAAAATAACCTTCGAGGACTTAAGTAGATGAGACTTAAGTAGTTAAGTAGTTAAGTAGTGAGAGTTAAGATGGGACTTAAATAGTAAGTAAAATTTTACATGTTAGGACTCATTGTTGGTGATACTTTTATGAAACTTTGGAGTTATCAATATTTCAAGAGGGATACTTTTGACAAATTTATCTTTTTCGAAATTTTGTCGTTTAGGGCTTTGGTTAGCTAGCATACGCCGTTCTTTACTCACAAACGTCTGACCAAAAAATATTTGATAGTTCTATTAATTGATTCTTTTTCTAGGAAGAAAAACGAAATATCGAATTATTGAAACGCAGCCTTTCTCAGGGCTCTATTCTTGACATATTTGACGACAAAGAACAACATGGATGCATTAACACGGTAAGACTTGTTGCACCAGTCTTGAAAATGTAAACTAAACTAAATATGTGAGGAAAACGTGAAAAAATTAGTAATTAAACTAATGATTATTTACACTTTAGAAGAAATTAACTCAATGGTTAAGTATAAAAGGCTCTAGATAATCCATCTAAGAACTGGAAGGCAGGCGAATCCTCTGCAGTCTGCATCCAGCATGAGATTAATAAATAAAACTTACAATGACCAGGAGCCCAGTTTTCAACTAAGTAATATTTATAAATTGAGTACTATCTATTATTTCTTATTTTCTTTTTTATATAGAAAATAAAATCTAATATTTTTCATGCTGCTCAATTGCTGAGTTACTTTAGAGCTAATCAAGTTTTTCAGAGGCAATCTGGTCCAGTCAGCCGCGTTTTTTTAGGTTTTAGCGTCAAAGCAGACACAATTCAGTCAACTTTAAGCATTCATAAGGATATTTCCTAGAAATAAGAATTAATTTAAAATGGAAAAAACATACATCATTGAACAATAAATGAATAGATAAAATTTGAGAAGCCCATCGAATGATTTAAAACAAGCAATTAAAACGAGCACTGATTCTTCGTTTACATTTCCTCCGCGCTTTTTTATAGACTTTGTTAGGTCTGCCTTTGCTATAATGGTTGCAGTAACAGCTGCAACCATTATAGCCCGAGCCATGACCAATAGTACCCAAAAATTTAAAAACTAGTATTAAAAAACACTGTCTAGTGAGGAAAAATTGTCATTTTCAGCTGATTCGGGTATGCTAATTATTATATTAGTTAATCTTAATAGTAAAATGTTATTTTGAAAACAAATTTACAGGAATTTTGAAACAGATTCTGAAACCTCTCAAAAATTGCGTCGGATCAAAATGAAAAATCCATCGTTTGAATATCCTTTGTTGAAAACCCTGCACAGCAAATTTACAACCACCTCCATAAATAAAAACGATTTTGTTTTGTATTTGTAGCATTGACCTCTTTTTTTTCTTCTTCTTCTTCTTTTTTTTCTCTTTTTCCTCTTTTTCCTGACCTCTTTTTTTTCTCTTTTCCCGACCTCTTTTTTTCTTCTTCTTCTTCTTTTTTTCTTTGAGAGTTAGGATTCTGTCGTAATTTTTATTGTTTTCATGGGCGGCAAAAGACTTTTGATAGCCTTTTCAATTATTCTTTTATTTTTTGCAAGCCACTTAAGGATTTTCCTGCTTCTATTTCCGTTTTGTTACGCCGGTTTTATGTTTTCAGTGAAACGCTAGTTTTACAGAATTCAACAGATATAGATAAATATCACAAACCGGTTTGCTTGAAACAGTTTATCAAAAATATGCTGCATAAACCGCGAAGCAGTAATTTATTGTTGTTTTAAATATCACAAACCGGTTTGCTTGAAACAGTTTATCAAAAATATGCTGCATAAACCGCGAAGCAGTAATTTATTGTTGTTTTAAATATCACAAACCGGTTTGCTTAAAACAGTTTATCAAAAATATGCTGCATAAACCGCGAAGCAGTAATTTATTGTTGGTTTAAATTTCAACCTTTTAATCAAAGTTTAAAAATAAGAACTAGCGTAAATAAGATTAGGACTGCCCCTCCCCCATCCTCTCAAGCCCTCTGAATTGCTTGAATATCGCTTGTCCTTTAGTGAAAAAGATACGTGTTTTGAACATTATAAGTTTATTTTTGTTTGTCATAACATCAACATCAAAAAAAGAAATCATGATCACCATTGTAAAACCATTGACGCTCTTGCTCTTAAAGGTTTTGTGGAAGGAGATGTAGCCAGTTTCTTATTTGTGACAATTTTTGTTTGTTTAAATTTGACTTAATTATTCATTTTAATTTCTGTTCAGTTTAGGATTCGTGTATTCATTCATTATAGTATTTGTTATCTTTACTGGCTTTCAGTCATCCATTTACAGTAATTTCTGTTAGTTTCTGGTTTGAATTATAATTTGGCTGTATTTTTGCTCGTTTTAGGTTTTAATAAGCTTATTTACTTTTCTTAATTTTTTTTTATAGAAAAGGTTTTTTCAATTATTTCTTTTCGTTTTCTAATTGACAAAGTTTTATTATTGGTTATTTTTTGTATTTTTGTACGATTTAAGCAAGATTTTTCCTTTTTTCTGCTTAAGACTTAAAATGCTGGAAAGGTATTTAACTTTACCGCAAAATCTCGACATTTAGTAAAAAGGCTCAACCAGCCATAGTTTGCACATTAATATTTAATAATATTTTCAGTGTAAAATTTGTGGTGCAGATGATGTTGCATAACCTAGATGCATGAAGTACAGACGCGAATTTAGTGTTTTCAGTGCCAGAGGAAAATTTTGGTTCCCACCCCTCCCCCCACCTCCATCACCACCACAATATATATAGAGTATATATATATATACTCTACTCAATATATATACTCAATATATATACTTTTCAAAACTGGAAAAGATGAAAGCTTAGAACGGCGGTACTTCTATTTGTGAGATGAATCTGGCAAAAGTTAAGAAAACGTTTTATTAGTAGAAAACAGTTGGACTCAAACAGTGTTGGTGCAAACTCTTTAAACTAATCTAAAGACTTTTTAAGTACTTTTCAAATACAAGTGTGACGCTAAAAAAAAAAATGTCATGTCATTCATAAAAATTGGCTTTTTTTATAGACAAACGTGACTATGATGTAGCCCGGGCATAAGTCTTCAGTGATTTTGTGGGTACCGGTATCTGGTTCAAGGACGAATTTGTCTTTAATAATTGAAAGCTAGATGGCGTTACTGTTATGATTTACAACTTTTTAAAATCTCTAGTATGTGTACATCCTCAATATATCTACTTTTTCGTTTTAGTAGACTTTAAGTGAATTCATCCTTATTTAAAGCAAAATCTTTTGGTACTTGTTAATTAAACGAAACACACCTAAGAAGTGAAGTTTGGTTAAACCTAATGAAATATAACCTCCATATAGCCTTTAGTTTATATAATAACATAATTAGGACTATATATTTGCACATTAGTGGGTCGGGGGAAAATTATTTGTACAGCGCTCCTAACTTGGCCTAACATTACCTGACCCCCACCCTTCCCCTTAATGTGCAAAGATATAGTCCAAATTATAGTCCAAAGTCCAATGCATTCTGTGACCTGTTATCTGTCTTTGTGGCTATGAAACCGGTTTTCTGAGATCTAACCAGTGGCGGATTCAGAGGGGGGAGAGGGGGGCGTGCACCCCCCCCCCCTAACGTAGTCTAAAGTAGTGTAATTTACTTAATTAACGCAAGTTTGCGTTAATTAAACTTGATCCTAACGGAATTTTATCGGATCAACCTTTTTTGCCCCCCCCCCTAAGAAATCCTGGATCCGCCCCTGGATCTAACCTAAGCGTAATTCTTGAGTGTTTTTCGTTTAATTAACAAGAACCAATCTTTTTGAAAACCCGGTAGGTGGTTCATTAGCTTAGTTTAGGTCGAATATTTTCCAATAGAACAAAAATTTTCCAACAGTTGTAAGCAAGTCTCTTTACTGTTAAGATAACTCAAAATACTGACACACAAATAAGTGCTTTTTTTGTCCAATTTGATTTTTTTTTTTTTTCAAGGAGACTAACATCATGAAGCAGGACACAGATAATATAATAAATAAAATGCCAAAGGAACAGCATCAAAAGGTAAGTGAGATTTCGTAGAGCTTAAAGTATGTGGTTTTAGAGTATTTGCCCTATTATGGACCTAATACTATATTTTCATTTGCATTTTGTAGTATCAACTCAAAATAAATTATAATACTTTATACATTAGTCACCTGAATTAAAAAGTCACCTCAAATCAAAGAGTCATGCTAAAACTTAGAACTATCAAAAATTAAACAAATATGGGAAAAGTTTAGCTTGTGTCTTAGAGAAAACAATACATGTATTCAAACGTTTATTTTTTAAGGCGATATTTTGAGACGAAATGGACTCATTTAAGAATATTTTCAATAAGATATAGTGATTTTGTGAGAATGGAAGTGAAGATTTTTTTTAGTCCCAGTTCTTTTGAACTTGATTTTTCATAAAATTTTGCGTAAAAAAAGTTCGTAATCGTTGTTTAAGGATATATGCAAAAGAACGCAGATCGTGGTGCTATTTTCAAAGTTAATTAGAATTATCTCCATTTCTCAGCCCAAATAAGGAAATTGGAAGTATATGAAAAACGCCTCCTACTAGTGCTTTAGTATTTGGAAACGTGTATTATTTGGTTAATTAGATTATAGGTGTGGCCAAAGAGTTGGAGAAACATGTAAGAGCGGAAAGTGCCACTAATGCCGCAAATAAAAATCATCAACACCATCTAGCGTCTTGGGACTTCACTTGACCTGAAAAAATACAATGCAATTACCAAGAGGTTTTGAAATTACCAATGGATTAACAAGAGGTTTTCTAAAGCCTAAATTTACTGAGATTCACCTATCCCGGCTAGCCCTTCAAATTTAGCCAATTTCTTTTTGGTTTAACGCTGCTTTACACATTGAAACAAGAATTTGTTAATTTCATTCCTGTGTTTTTCATTTGCCTAGAGTTTGTTATCAAAATCATAGTACGTAAGTCATTTGAGTCATAAAAAATGGTAGGCCTGCTAATTTTAGCTTAAAAAGAGTATGACTTCCAAAACAAAAAATAGAAAATGGTAAAATATGGTCAAGTTTTTTTGGTGGAGGGGGGGGGGTGGGCGCTAAGAGTGTATTCGTGTTTTGAGGTTTTGACCTTTGTGTATAGTTTGGTTGAGGTCGAGTAAGTCAAGCTCCTTTTGTCCTTTTATCCTTCTTTTGTTCTTAAATAATTGAATTGTTAGTGTTGTATTGTGTTTAGTCCTTAACAGATTATAGCCTCTGGGTATTGTTGTGAGATACGTATTTTTAAAAACCAATTGTTATTATTGAAGTTGCAAAAGACTGACATTCCAAAAAGAAAATAGGCAAGCCTATTTCAGAGTTGGTTTTAGGGGAGGGACAGATGGGGCACTTGCCCCGGGCGTAGAAATTTTAGGGGCACAAAATTTCAAATAAATAGTCTATCAAATATAATCATTTTTTAACCTTTGAAATTTTATTTTTATTGAAACGAAGCAGACCTTATCTCAGACCTTATATCCTCCTGTGGCGCCAGATGAACCCAGGGCATCCACGAAGAGGCGCCAGTCATCTCGCATGTGTGCCGCCACCCAAACATCTTCCCATTTGGGTTGGATTGTCGTGTGAATGTTGGACAGGTCCCGTTGATAGGTGCGACGCAAGTTGTTCTTTGTTCGACCTCTACTGCGGATTCCCTGAGGTCGCCATTTCCAACATTTTCTCAGGATCCTATCGTCTTTCATACGGATCACGTGCCCAAGGTATCGCAATTCCGAATGATGTCTGCAACTATGGCCTGAACTCTACGTGGCTTGCCTGAGATAGAGCAAACTATCAGGTTTCTGGCGTGATCTTTCAAGTCGATGTTCAGAATCCTCTGATGGTAGTTGTTTTTGAAGGCAAGAATCCGTCTCTCTTGTTGCTGGTTTAAATTCCAGCACTCGCTGCTGCAGAAAAGTGCAGAAAGGATATTGCTACTAAATAGCCTCATTTTTAATTTCATAGAAGGCTTTTTCGATTGCCATGCTGGTTTTAGTTGGTTAAAAGCTCCACTGGTTTGCCCTATCCTCAGCTGCACTTCCTGCTCGCTTGACCCCGAATTTTCCGCTGTGTTGGCGAGGTACCTCAACTCTAAGACCTGCTCAACAGTTCAATTTCCACACTTTATGTCCAGGGGAAATCAGTAGTTGCCATGCTCTTTTTCTCCTCTGTGTTAATCTTGAGGTCATCAGTAATTTCAAGTCGTTCAGCAATTTCACGGAGAGTATTGAGAAGATCCTGGAGTTTCGTCTTGTTACTTTCCATCAAGGCAATATCCTCAGCAAAATCTAGGTTGGCTTGCTGTTTGGCTTCTCCAATTTGGATTCCAAACTCTGTGCAATCACAGAGTATGTAGTCGACGGCAAGGACGAAGAGGAACGGAGAAAGAATACAGCCATGTTTTACGCTGGATATGATACGGAAATATCTAATAATTAATCAATTATTAATTAAATAATAAAATAAAAAATAATAAAGTAATAATAATCAAAATAGTTGATTTAAAATAATTAATAATAATTAAATAATTTAAATAATAAATTCAAAATAATTGAAAAATAAATTATGAATTAATTTATAAATTCAAAGATATTTGGTTAATAAATGAAGATTTTGTTAAGATTGGATATGAAAATTCTGTGGGAGACAGGGGGCTCTACTCAAGATTTTGCCCTGGGCACAAGAGAGGCCAGAACCGTCACTGGCCTATTTTGAGCAATATCACAAAGATGGGGCTAGGCTTGAATGTCGGTGCAACCAAGAAGTAGCCTTTCTTAATGAGGGAATCGATCGCCTAATGACGGAATACAGCTACCATATTTTTCCTCCAGTTTCTATCGAAGAAGTTGTTAATTAAAAATTCCGGCAAAATAAAAATATACTGTCAACCTTCTTGGACTTGAATAAAGTATTTAATTGTGTATATGGAACTAAATTATGTATTAAGTAAACTAACATTGGGTTCCAAAACAGTTTATGAATTGTGTGGCTCAAATGCTCTCTATAATTAAATATAGTTATTTTTTTACCCTGTACCTTTTATACCTATTATATACCTTATATTTATATACCTTTTTGCCTATTTACCTTTTTAATAGTTATTTACCTTATTTTAAATATAGTTAAATAAATGTAGTTAAACATAGTTGTTTACCAGGCTTCAGAGGTTCAATTCCATTGAATCAAACGAGATGCTAGCATAAAAACCTACAGAATGACGGACATAAAAAAATCGTAGCGTATAAAAGTTTGCTGTCTCCAACATAAATTAGAAATTTCCCTTGGCCCCTCCCCTCAATTAAATATCCACTGAAATTTTCAACTTCATCCCCCAGCTGTGAGGAAAACCGGATAGACTTGCAGTTTTTTTTTATTTGGGAAACATTAGTGTACAAAGAGAAAAGGTAACCCTTTCCTCTTTTAATACTATTCTTTGTCCATCTGCATGGGCATATGTCTGAAGTCCATTTTTTTTTCTACGTATACAACTCTTTTTAAAAAAAAGGAATGAATTCTCAACGTTAACATTTTTAGTGATCTAAAAAAAAGCCAAGTGCCAAGCTCGACCCCGCGACCCCCCAAGATTTAGAGTCAGGTACCCTACCTAGTTAGCTTTTAAATTACTTTTGTTTGTTTTACAATTTTAGTGTATTTATGCATAAAAATCCACGGGCTTTCTTTAGACTAGTGTTTTTATAAATAAATATTGAGAAAATTGGGTTCTCCCATAACCCAAGGTTATGAGAAATGGATGACTAGTGACATTAAAAAACAATAAAAACGGTGTAATCGTGGAAAAATAATAATAATATGATAGTATTTACTCACACAGTCTATACTTACTGACTGGTTGGTCACAGTGACCTCCCCATTTTTCCTCCATTGCATAACTCTTCTCAAGATAAGTGTTGTCAGTTCAAATAAAGCTGGTGTCAGCTTTAAATCAGACCGTGGATTCTCCTTTGCTGCAGTTGGATTTTTTCTAGAATTTTACCAAATTCCGTCCCCCTGCCCAAAAAAAATCTGCAAAAAAAGTATTTATTAGAAAATATTCAAACGGTGGATATTTTGCACATAATGGATGTGTGAATATTCTCCTTCGATTGTACAATAGCCATAGGCCTACATAAACCCTTTCAGAATTTGGGGCTTGCTCTTAATCTTTGGAACAAGTGGGGCATTTCCCTTTCAAAATGAAATGTTGAAATTCCCTATAAGCTTTATTTAAATGAAATGTTCACAAACTGGGTGTCATTTGTGAGATGGGGCAGGGATTTCCTCCCCTCCTAGGCTCAAAAATTTCAAAAAGGGTGCCAAAATAGGGGACTATCAAGAAATGATGGTGAAAAAAGGATTTCCTTCAGTCTTCTCCCTCCTCTAAAAATAATCATTAACCTTGGCCCTAACCCAATTCAAATCCTGTCCTTGACCCTAACCCAACTTTGTGTGCTAAAAGATTCAACGAGTGATTTGCAATCTAATAGTGTTTATACTCTGGAAATTCATCTAATTTTAAATTACTTTTTGACACCAATTTAGCAAATTAACTTGTACTTCTATCAAATTGTTTTGCGTAACAATTATTTTGCAATTGATATTTTAATCATTTCAGCTACTCGAGGAATTTCGTCACGTTCGTGAACAAATGTTCTGCAATGATAATAATCCTCCTAAATCACAGGTATGTTACTGCTGATAAGAGATAATTTTTGATTCAGTCAATAGCTAATTGTTCTTTGGAAAGTCGTACGTTTTTACTGAAACTAGTAAGTCAGCTTTTATTTAAGGGTGCGATTGTTGACCTCTGTTTGGGAATGAGAATACAATAGGGAACTATATTATTCTCATCCAAGATATTCAAGCTATTTCTAAAATTAAATAGGGTATCAATACCAGGAGTGCCAATTGGAGGGAGCAATTACCACCCCCTCCTAGATTTTGAAAATTCCTTTTTATGTATCTTCAACTTATCAAAACTGAAAAAATAAACCTTCCCTCCCTCTCCTGTGTTTTTGTGAAATGGTACCCCTGAACAATACCCCCTTGTACTCTTTGAATTTTATTTTTACTCAATTTGAGGTAATTTGACGTGATGTGGTTAAGAACTACAGTATAAGATTATGCTAAGGGGCCTAATCCTCTAGGCTCCTATTTTGCTTAAAAAGGTCAAATGGGATTTTTGTTTGCTTAACAGGCTATTGAGGCTTTTGGTGAAATTATGTACGATAGATAGTATTTAATCAATAACTTGGTAATGGAAAGTTAGAAAATACTTATCATTACAGCAGCTTCAATTCAAGAAAATTTAGGGGGAAGGGTGAATCAAACCTATTTTTATAATGTCCAGAGGCGAGGGAAATTTGTCATTCTTTTCTTTTTGTAATGAAAACATCAAAGAAGGTATTTTTCAGCGATAATATCTCAAAAAAGGTATTTTTGAAAACCTCGAGAGGATAAAGAATCTTTGTGGACAGGGCACAGGATTGTCTCCATTGACACCACTACATCAATAAGGACTTCTTTGGACGCCGATATTATCTTTTCTTAATGTATGAACAATGAAGTGCTATTAGACACAACCTAAGTATGTGTAGCGTTTATAAAGGGCATATGTCAGAAAATGCACGTAAAATACACTAGTCTATTTGATTTTTCCTTTATCTTTGCTAAGAAGGAATTAACGAATTTCTGTCTTATCTTTTTAGAGATAAGGCAATCTTCTGCATATGAACAAGTAATATACATTAAAATGTCAAGTATAGCTCATTCAGAAGCGTTAATTTATTTTGGAGGCGGGACGAGTTTGAAAAAATTGCAAAAAAAGTGGGCTAATTAATGTTGAAAATATAAACAACCCCACGGACATGCCTAGAATTCTTTAAGAGTTTTTTTTTTACAGCCATCTAACAAAAATATTTCTACCATAGACTTAATTAAACAAAAAATAGTTACAATAACATATAATAAAATCATTTTAATAAAATGACAGATTAATATTAAAGGGTATAACAGGATGGGGTAAAGAATAACAATTTGGCTGGAACAGGATGGCTTCAGGCCAAAATCGCATAGAGTTTAAATCCATTTGATTAACAATCTCCTCCCCATCTTTTCAAAGCTCTAAAGCAAAACTATTGTTAAGATTTGATATAAAAACAGCTATTCCTAGTCAACAATTTTGAGTGAATATTTAAATTTTGTCCAATTAAACTTTATAAATATTAGCAAACTTTAAACTTACAGGAATATACAAATATTCCTATTATTAGCCAATAAGAAAATTATTTCAATTTAAACAAGCAGAAATTAATTTCAAAAGATGTGTTTCAAAGAGAAATCTCTTAAAAAAGGTGAACAATCATAGGCTTTTAAACGTCGAAGACGAACAAAAATGGTTCTAAATTAGGCTGCAACATTCGAACTGCAGTAAATCAAATTCAGACATAGCTGCAGAAAATACTCTTCATGATTCAATAAACCGAAATCTGACTTAAAGCGAACAGAAATTACTATCAATGACCGAATGAAACTCAAAACGAACAGAAATTAAAATTAATAATCACAAAAACAGTAGCTTTTAGTTTTCATTAAAACCAAATACGGTGAAATGGATTGCACCAATCCATTGAAAATGTTTTGTTTAACAGGATTGGCTATAAAAGTTAGTTTGACAAAAATGTCACATAACGCCCTTCAAATAGCTGTAGCAAATTCTCTTCAGGATTGATTAAACCGAATTTCAGACTTGAAGCGTACAGTAATTACTATCAATGGACAAATGAAACCCGGAAATGACAGAAATTAAAATGAATAATAACAAATAACAGAAACTCTAGATTGTCATTAACGTGTTTCGTTTAATAAGATGGTCGTAAATATCGGTTTGAAAAAAATGTCACATAACGCCTTTTGCAGCAAATTCTCTTCAGGATTCATTAAACCGAATTCGAACTTTCAGCGAACAGAAATTATTATCAATGACCAAATGAAACTTAAAACGGACAGAAATTAAAATGAATAATCATAAAAACAGAAGTTTTTGGTTTTTATTAAAACCAAAATTGGATTGCACCAATCCACTCAACATGTTTTGCTTAACGGGCGTGGCTGTAAAAATTAGTTTGACAACAAATGTCATAAAACACCTTTTGCTGCAAATTCCCTTCAGGATTCATTAAACCGAATTCAGACTTAAAGCGAACAGAAATTACAATCAATAACCAAATGAAACTTAAAACGGAGAGAAATTAAAATTAATAATCACAAAAACAGAAGTTTTGGTTTTCATTAAAACCAAATACGGTGAAATGGATTGCACCAATCCACTCAACATGTTTTGCTTAACGGGGTTGGCTGTAAAAATTAGTTTGACAACAAATGTCATAAAACACCTTTTGCAGCAAATTCCCTTCAGGATTCATTAAACCGAATTTAGACTTAAAGTGAACAGAAATTACAATCAATAACCAAATGAAAGTTAAAACGGAAAGAAATTAAAATTAATAATCACAAAAACAGAAGTTTTTGGTTTTCATTAAAACCAAATACGGTGAAATGGATTGCACCAATCCACTCAACATGTTTTGCTTAACAGGGTTGGCTGTAAAAATTAGTTTGACAACAAATGTCATAAAACACCTTTTGCAGCAAATTCCCTTCAGGATTCATTAAACCGAATTTAGACTTAAAGCGAACAGAAATTAAAATTAATAATCACAAAAACAGAAGTTTTCGGTTTTCATTAAAACCAAATACGGTGAAATGGATTGCACCAATCCACTCAAAATGTTTTGCTTAACGGGGTTGGCTGTAAAAATTAGTTTGACAACAAATGCCATTAAACACCTTTTGCAGCAAATTCCCTTCAGGATTCATTAAACCGAATTCAGACTTAAAGCGAACAGAAATTACAATCAATAACCAAATGAAACTTAAAACGGACAGAAATTAAAATTAATAATCACAAAAACAGAAGTTTTTGGTTTTCATTAAAACCAAAATACGGTGAATTGGATTGCACCAATCCACTCAACATGTTTTGCTTAACGGGGTTGGCTCTAAAAATTAGTTTGACAACAAATGTCATAAAACAGCTTTAGCAGCAAATTCCCTTCAGGATTCATTAAACCAAATTCAGACTTAAAGCGAACAGAAATTACTATCAATGACCAAATGAAACTTAAAACGAACAGAAATTAAAATTAATAATCACAAAAACAAAAGTTTTTGGTTTTCATTAAAACCAAATACGGTGAAATGGATTGCACCAATCCACTGAACATGTTTTGCTTAATGGGGTTGGCTGTAAAACTTAGTTTGGCAAAAAAAATGTCATATAACACATTTTGATAGCAGTAAAGAATTTTCTTCGGGTTTCAATTTATTTTAGTTACAATTTTCTCAAATTTACATCTTCCTCAAGGCTTAATTAAAATGAGATTAGTTGACATTGAGGTCTCCTAATGCTGATATTCAGCTAACACTGGCTCTTTTTGTATTAAGATTTGGTTAAGCTATGGAATTATAACTAGTTTGGACTTTTCTTGAATTTATTTAAGGATAGCCAATCAGAAGACTTTATTACCAATTCTTAGCTTATAGAAAAAACCCGTGTGCGAGTTTAAGCATATCATGTGACTTAGTTCTGAATTATGAAAGTGATCTAAACCAATATACGAGAAGTAATTAATTATATGGTGAAAATTTTTTGTCTCAATTAGGCATCATATGAATCTATATTTTATGATGAATAATCCTTTACACAGCCTTGGCTGCGGCATTATAGAAGACTAAATATATAAGCTAAAAGGCCTACTTCAATATAGTAAAATATTTTTTCACCTATGAAGGCAAGAGGGATAAATCGTGTGGAATCAAGGTAAAATCTAACTCTCCTCTCATATTCCTCTTCCTACTTTGGGCATCCATTCAATATTGTTTTTCAAATTGCCGAAGAAAACTTACTAGCTCCCGCCCTCCCCCCACCTATAGGCATCTGCGTAATGGCCTTATTCCTGCAAATCAGTTTACGGTGTTTCTTCCAAGAAAAATATATTGCCAAATTTTGGTTCTAGGTCTTAGAAAAGGAAGTTTTTATCGTGACTAAGCAAGAACTTGATGTTATTGCTCCGAAACAAGTTCGATTTGAAGAATCAGTGCCAGCCGAAAAACGAATTCAAATAGAAAAAGAGGTTGTGTTAAGAACTCTCTCAGCACCTCCTGTGCCACCGCCACTGCCCACTGACCAGGTAAGTTACAAGACTAGCATCTAATAAATTTACGTTTGGTGCAACTGTTATGCTTCTAAGGAAAAGAGGTTCAAGCCTAAAGTCCACCAAGCTGCAGTAAAGTGTTCAGAAAACCAAACTTCACAAGAACAACAATTTTCTTTTTTCTGTTTATAACTCGAAAGCTAAATGTAGAAAAATTACTATAAATACATTGTTCAAAAGCTTATAATGCTGAGGATAAATTTTACTTGCTTTAAACATGGCTTAGCCGATGAAAAAGAGTTCATTGTTCACCTCGTAGACTTTGAGCCTCTGATATTCTTTTGGGGTAAGAAGTTAGTCATTAGGAAAAAAAGTTCTCCTTGTAGAGTTAAGCATTCTTTTATTGTCCTTTTTTTTTAAGTAAAACGGGTTGAATCGCTTTTGTGTTTGTTCACCCCTAAAGCCCATACACAATGAGATTTTACTAATTCCAAGACTTAAATATTTCTAGTTTCAGCCAATCAAAATTTATCGTCGAATTTTTCAGCCAATGAGAATATCCTACCAAATATCTGATTGGCTCGAACTAGCACTAGCTAAATCATGGTATTAGTAAAATATATTTCTGAATGGCCGTCTAGATAACCTACTTATATAAAAAATGTATTACTTTTTTTATATAACTAAAGTCAATTCAGTGGTGTCCTGGAAGAACCTGTTCTGATCTAAAGTCAGGGTAGTGGTTCACTATTTCAGTATCTTATGAATTTACAGCTATCTAATATCGGAGGTGCTTATTACTAATTTTGGTGCTAAGATTTGATGCTAGTTTTAATGCTACTTTGGTAATCAAGGCCGTATCCAGGAAGGGGAGGGTAGGGGGCTTGACTCCCCCCCCTCCTAAATGTTTATCCGACTTGTAAAACGTAACAAAAATGAATATAAACATTTTTTTGTTTTTTATGTTTTTTTTTTGTGAAACACTCCCCTCCCCCAAAAAAAATCCCGGATACGGCCCTGTTGATAATATAGACGACATGCTAGTGCCTCTACGTACACAGGGTGCCAGTGGGAATGTTACTGGCTAAAACCATTATACTGAGAGTGGAAGATAACCGGGGACTGATGTTTGTTGGTATGCCTCCTTCTTTAAATCCCCCCTCCCCACTCCAAGAACCAAAAGTATTCTCGGTAATTGTTAATTAAACGAAACACACTCAAAAATTACGCTTAGTTTACATATGAGAAAACTGGTTTCATAGCCACAAAGACAAGTGACAGAATAGATGGCAAACATATAATTTGGGCTATGTGTTTGCACATTAGGGGGGGGGGGTGAAGTATAGCGGGTCAGCAAGCAAAATGTGTTAGCTATAATTATTCTCCATATTGTGAAGTAAGAAAGGTTTTCTAACTTCACGCTGTCTAAATACTTTACCCCCGCCCCCAAATGTGCAAATATATAGCCCAAATTATATATTTCCCATCTATTCTGTTACTTGTCTTTGTAGCTATGAAACCAGTTTTCTAAGATCTGACCTAAGCGTAATTCTTCAGTGTGTTTCGTTTAATTAAAAAGTACCGTATACCCTAATCAGAACTATAAATGCATTTTTTTTTAAGTATACCTGGTCGCACTACCTTACATACAGAAAGATGTCATCTTTTTTAGTTATTGGTCTCCTTAGCCCGAGGGTACCGAACTTTACTGAGCTCGTTTTCTAGCAGTTAGAACTAAATCCATTTTACCAAGTAATTCCCAAATCACTATTTCAATTTTACCAAACCATTCTTTTTTTGCCAAAAAGCAGAAACTATCAGGCTTCTATTATTCTCTCGGTGTATATAGCACCTCTGCTCATCCGGGTCGATTTGTATTTTCGGCTGCGTTTCAGCTAAACTTTAGCAACGTGTTAAGGTGTACGCTCCCCTTGCAAGTTTTTTGTATGATTATTTTCGCGGTCTTACGGTTTTACTGTCCCAAGATAAAACTACAGTTCTGCTATCGCTCAGTAGCTTAGATTTAGCTTTACCAGCCTTCTCAATTATATTTTGAAATTTGCTTTGTATTTTCTTTTAAATTGAAGACATGGTGAAAAGGCATGAAAATAAATTTAAAATAGGACAATATATCTATTACAAAGAAATTTTACGTCATTATCTAAGAAATAAGTCAAAATAATATAAAAGTTCTTGCTCGTGATTGGATAGATTTGAAACTAATTAATAAAATGATATAAATATCTTATCCTTTCGGCGCAAGTTACAGCTAATTGGTGCAAAACCGCAAGCTTTATAGGTAACATCAATTTGAAGCTTTAAAAACTTTTCAACATCATTTTCTTTTATTTCATTGGTTTCTTATGACAATATTCTTGGCATGAAGAAGCTAAAACCAAAGGCCAGATACACCCATTGGTCTCTTCCTAGAGTTGTATCTGTTGAACTTTCGTTAAAGAACCAAGAGAGAGGCTTTCAAACCTAACCCCCCCCCGGAACACTATTTCAAATAGGAGCAACGTCTTATAAAATCGTTCTTCAAGTTCTCAGTACAGGGTGTTTACATGTAGGTAATTCAACCGTATCATACCACTTGTTGTTACCCACGTTGGCTAGGCAAACGGTGGCACAAGCAGAGATGGCGAGGGAGGGTTGGTTGGAGGGAGGGTTTTGCAAGTAATTTTTCAAAATAGCTATTGATACCTGGCCAGATCACTCAATTAGTGGTTATAATGGTGCCCAATTGTTGTTACAACTCGTCCTTCAGCACCTATTTTGGATTCTCTTGATTGTTGCCACTGGGATTTGCAGAGAGCTGGAGTACCTGCAGAGATCTGGCATCCATATTCAGCAATAAGTCTGGGGCTAATGCATTACTTTTACGGAGGGAAGTTCAGGTGGATGGTAACAGGCTCTTAGGTCAAAGAATCCCTCTCGGCTTCTTTCACAGGTTGATTGGACCTAACCAAGAAGTATACCCCAAGAGAGGTTAGAGGTGGGGCGGGGGGGGGGGCACAAAAAAAGATTTTTTCTTAATCCCCAAAATAAATTTTGTCAGATCTCCTGATAGCTTGACCCATGAATATAAAGCCGGAATGTCAATCAAAGACCTAAAATTAGGTGATTAGTAGCTTATTAGCCTTGGATGCAGACACCAAATCACTTTCTGTCTCTGATAGAGCAGCTTGTAGAGACAAAGAGGTTTGAACAGGGTCGTACTAGATAGCGACTTGGACCGTGATTTCGGCAGTAAAATGGTGTGGAAGGTTAATTAAATTGTCTCTGATTTCGTTGAAGTACATAAGAAAACATGTAGGTCCTAGGTCACTTACGCTGAACAACTCCAGCTCTTAATTTACACTCTCTGGAAGTAAACCCTTCAAGAACTAACCAGAGGATAAGATTTCTTAGATAACTCCCAACATTATCAAGCAGACAACGACAATTTCTATTCTACTACTACTACTACTAACAATTTACTGTAGCACCAAGCCACGTGAGGCCAACACAGATTCTCACGCTCTTCTTTTATCCCAATATGTTCACAGCTCTCTTCTTTACACTCTCTAAGAAGCTTCAATTTCCCTTAAATCTTAACTTCCGACATCCTCCCAACCCGTTCGGGGGCGACCTGCTTTTCGTTTATATGGTATAGTGCTAGTTCAGCACTATAGTGCTGCAGTTTTAGTTTTATATTCAATGTTAGAATTTTGCAAGTTTGGCCTTTTCCTTTGTTTCCACATGCACTAACAACTGTAAATATAGCTGCAACATCCAGGATAATTGCAATAAATTTTGGCTGGCATGCCTTTCTCCAAGGTTCGATTTGTCTGAGTCCAATTTGTGTGAATTACAAATTCTGAGAGATGGAAAAAAAAATGCCATTTTGGTGTATGTTTAAGAAAAAGAAAGAAAAACTATCTCGATCCTGAAACAAACAAAAAAAAACTGTTTTTTTATGCAAATGGCTCTGTTTTTTTAAACATACTGTTAAACATATCTGTTTTCTTGAACACAATGTTAAACATACTGTTTTTTTAACATATCGTTAGACATACTATTTTTTTTAAACATATATACTTTTTTAAACATACTGTTAAGTATACTGTTTTTTTAATCATTTCTGTTTTTTAAGCATATTTTTCTGCAACTGTTTTTTTTTGTGCAAACATAATGTGCAAAACATGGCTCACTAAACATGATAAATTTTACAAATTGGCTCTACTAATCCAGCTTTATAAATGCTAACACAGTTTATAGGATTGTCAAAGTCTATTATTTTCTTTTATTTTTCTTATCGTTCAGTAAAATATGTGGAAAGACATTTTTTGTTATTTTGACAATGTTTTTACTTTGATAGAATATGATTTTCACTATTTTTAGACAACTATAAAAAATGGACTTTGTCCTTATACTGTATTTAGAATATTCATGAAAAATAAATTTTATTTTTGAAAACTCAAAAACTAATTGGAAGAAATTTAGCAATTAAAATAAAACATTTTTCTACCGTCTGAGTCCAATTCGGATGAAGGTTTTACCCCTGCATTAATGTCCACTTATTTTAACGCATAAGAATGTGTCTGTAAAATCACTTAATTGTTTACTTTCTTATATTCTTAATTTTCTTTTTTTAAGGCCTAAGCCTTTGCGTCTTACTTAAAAACGACTATGGCTTTTGTGGCTGTTCCCCAGATCCTTCAACTGTTAACTTCGGCTCTTTGTTGGTCTGCGAAAGCACTTTACTTTTGTTTTTTGGGGTGACCATCAAAAATACCGTTTTCTTACCGTTTTCTTTGCTATTTATATTTTGTTAAAATGTTTATACCACATACCAGTATTATTAGACTATGTGATTATTAGACTTTTGTGACACAGTTTATGACTAATTCTAACTATATCTGGGGAATAATCTTAGGATTATTGCCCAGATCCTTCAACCGTTAGCATCTACTCCTTTTTGGTCTGTGAAAGCACGTTTGCTTTTATTTTTGGGGGGCCATCCAAAATACCATTTTCTTTCCATTTTGCTATTTATTATTTTGTTATTTTGTCTATACCACATACCAGTATTATTAGTTTTTCCCCCAAACAACAAAAAAAAACAGAGTGGAGTAAAAACGATTTTGTGAAAAAGAAAAACATTTGTTTGTTTGTATAAAATACCGTTCAGAAATCGTACCACAATAATTTTGTATGAATATATTTCCGACCTTTTTCCAAAAACATGCATTGAAATTAGTTGAATGAGGAAAACCACACGAGGTTTATTTTACTTTAAATCAAAAATTTTTTAATGGATACCCAATTCTTATGTTTTGTACTTCATTCTGATTCTCACTAAAATTGGTCTCTCGGCATCATTGGGTCTAAAATCTGGAAAGTAGCTGGCTGATTCCAGCACTCGAGAAGTTCAGACGTAACTGTACCCAGCTTTTTAATTCTTGTATCCTAGAAAATCAGTTAAATTACGATGACTCCAAAGGTATTTTCCGAGTTTTACACCATTTAAATTATTAGCCCCAGTTTTCATATTCCATAGTTTCAAAAAGCAGTAACTTCACAAATAGGCACGTACGGCTAGTAATTTTCGGTAATAAATTTGGAAACAGTGTCAAAAATAAGTGTAAGAAATTATAGGAAAAATCGTACAAATCTAAGATTTTATTTAGAGTATGGGCCCGAAGTTCAACTCCCCCGCGTATATGCCAACAGCCACCGATAAAATATACCCATAAAAACTCATTCATGTCATCTATTTTTATTCATTTAATCTCAAAGTCAGTAAAATATATTCCCGACATCAGAAAAATTTGATTTCACGTTCACCAGAATGAGCAAGCTGCCTTCCTGATTTTGAATCTCAAACAGCACTTAGCACGTCCCAAGGGAAATAAATTTCATTCTGACTATTTAATAATAATGATTATGCTGAAAATACTTAGTAAATATTAGATCAGTATGGCTATACGAATTTTTTCTCAACGCTTCTTTTCTTTCAGCCACTAAGAAGAGCATCTGTACCGACAAAGATCTATCTTTCAAAGCCAACCACTTCATCCCCTGACTTAGTGGACCCATTTGCGACTCCTGAAAAAATGCCACCGCCCCCTCAGCCACCTTCTGCCTACTTTGATAGTTTCAAAAAATCAAAATCAACAGTTCAAATTTCTTTTGGGGAATATCCTAAGCCAGGTCAGCTACCACCTCCAACAAAACTTGAATTCTTACCACCTAAAGAAACATCTGAATTCAAAGCTGGAGAAGCAAATACAAAGAATATGCTTAAAGAAGAACTAAGCGAAACACTTTCACGATCTAAGCTTAAACAGAGAATGAGTGCGTACATGATTTCCAGCGAAGACGGACTAGATGCCATTGCGGATACAAAGAAAAGAAACATAACTGATACTGACAAGAAACTTGCAGGACCCAAAACCCAAAGTGAGTTTAAGACTGCTTCATCGAATTATATTACCAACCAAAATGGTGCACAACCGAATGATCAAAAAATGTCAATAAACAAGACAGCCAAAATAGCCGAGAAAACTTTGTCCACTAGTTCTCTTGCACAGCAAAACGGAGCCCAGCAACAAGGTCAGCTTATACAAGAAGCTTTGCAGAAATTAAAAAAAAGTGAAGGAACACGTTTAAGTCGAACCGGTGAATCAAATGTATCAAACTTGAAAAATGGTGATAATAAGAATTCTAATTTAAAGCCCAGTAGTGGAGCTAATGAAAACGGAAGTTTGAAACAAAATGGTATCGGAGCAATGACATCTACCTTGAGATCAAGCAGAGGAATTGAAAAAGGTAGTGAGAACACTATAAAGAATCAACCTGACGTAAAAGATTTAGTACCAAAAGTAGATATTTCAAATTTTCAAATTCAAACATATGATTCAAGTGATAGACCTCGTGTTAAAGATTTAGCTGGAAAGTTTGAAAATGGTGCTTTGAAAAAATCCGGTGAAAAGGTCACAATCATCGTTAAAAATTAGTAAAATAGATAGTGTTTTTAGCTATTTTGTTTATTTTTGATTCCGCTTTGGAAGAAATAATTATAAAGGCTTGTTTGTAAATTAAAGCAGTATGGAAAGTTCGAAATTCCTAGTTATGATATTATATTTCCATTTACTTGTAAATTAAAGCAGTAAGCATCACATGAAGAAATATATGAATTAAAAATCTGTAACCAAGCTTTGGCTTTGGAAAAGGTGAGTTATGTAGATTCCAGGTCAGATTAATTACTTAGTTAATGAATTGATTTTTAAATAAAATTAACGAATTGCAAATATGTTTTGAATGAGCAATAGGGGGTATCAATATTGGCTCCGAACCACTTATTTATCTTCTTCTTTTTTTGCTTTACATGTGAGGGAATTGCATTTTCTTTTTTAAGTTTTGAATAAAAGAAAATGACTAATGAACAGAGGCGGATCCAGGATTTTTATTAGGGGGGGGGGGCAAAAAATTGGCTGATCCGATAAACTTACATTAGGAGCAAGTTTAATTAACACAAACTTGCGTTAATTAACTAAATTACACTACTTTAGACTAGGTTAGGGGGGGGGGCGCCCCTCACCCCTCCCCTGTATCCGCCACTGCTAATGAAAGTGTTTAGCTAATTTAAAATCCCAAATATAACTCGAAAATATGTTTCATATTCATCAAATCATCAGTCACAACGTTGGGAAAATTATTGAATTTCGGAATTAGCGAATAGCACCAGTAAGTAATTATTATTAAAATATCTACTACTACCACTAACAACTCCAGGTCGTTTTAAGCGCAATAAAACCAAAGGCTGCAGTACAGCCATTGAAGTAAAAAAAAAAAAGAAACCAGAGATCTTGCTCTTAGAGACGTGGTATTTAAAAAATTTTAGACTAAAATTTTAGTCTAAAAATTAGACTAAATTTTAGACTTATATTTTAAATGAAAAAAAGGCAAAAGATTGATTTGTAGTTTGCAGTTCATTTTTACGCGCAAAAAAAAGTGGAATACAAACGGTAATAAAACGAGTAGGTAAGAAAAAAGAAATAAAAGAAAAATGACTGCAAACACTGTAGAACGAATAAAATAATCAACTAGCCTACTTAAGGAAGAAATAATTCAAAAAAGGGTCATATTCAGAAATAAAATTCAAAGTTCTCACGCCTAGAGCTTCATTAAGACAATATATTTGTTCGAACCAAGAAAAAAACTCACAAAAACCCCTTGATACTAGTTTTCAGGTGATAGAATCAGTTCCAAATATTTTCTGAAAAAAATAGATGAAAAATTCGAAAATAAGAAAACCTGGAAAAAATAGAAAAATTGGGGAATAATTTCTGGAAAAAAATTCAGAAAAAAATTCAGAAATATTAGCAGGTGAAACTAATGTATTTTGATTCTGGCTTTACACCCAATTCCCTCTCACAATTTAGGCTAGACCAAAATACCAAGGCTTTAAAATTTTTATAGATAACAGAGAGACTGTGCAACGATAACAATTTTTAAATTCGTAAATTAAAAAAAGTCTTAAATATTACAGTATTTAGAAAGAAAATACAACTAGTATCCAAAATGTTTTAAAATCGGTTAAGGTAGGACTTTAAAGTCTCATAAAAAGCTTACTTTTGAATTTTCTGGTTTCGTGTGGATTCGATCCAGCAATCAGTCATCTCATAGGCTACAGGCTAAAATCCTGCATGCTTGAAAGAATTGTTGAAAGATGTTCAAATGTAGATGTTTTGAAAAATAAATAATTATTTTATTCTTTAGAATTCAAATTACTCAAAGCAAGGTTTCAGCAATAAAAAATCAAGCCCTAAGAGTAAAAACACAATTTAAAAGAAACAGTTATTATTTTAGTACAGTTTGCAGGGGGATTATCTGGCGGATACGTAAATCCTAATTGGGGGTACCAGTTGTGAGGGAGGGGGGATTTCCCCGTCCCAAAGATTAAAAAAGGATGACAAAACACCTGTTTTTGTTTCTTCATAGAAATCACCCCCCCTCCCTGTCTATGTTTTCGTAAATTGGCAGCTTTAACTTAATTTACTTAAAAATAGCTTTAGCATATAACAAAATAGCCAGAAAGAATAGATTCCAAAAAATAAAAATTTTATCGATACACTTGACTTCTTAAAGAAATCCTAAAACTCCTCTGGTTTCGTTACTGTAGTACAGCTTAATAATTCATTTAGTTTCGTCAGCGTTTGTCGGTCCTTGGGTTAGACCCTCCAGGATGTTCGTCATTGGACATCTTTTTCTGTAAATATGCCGTTGCGTAGCTAGGGGGGCAGGACAGTTACCCTCGAGCACAGCCTCTGAGGAGGCGCGACACTGAGTCGTTTTTTTGTTTGTAAATTTGGTAAAATTTGAGGGGGTAAAATTTGCAAGATAAATCGTGCCGAAAAGGGAAAATGTGCAAGAGGCTCACAAAAAGTGGATTATGTGTTGCCAAGAAGCTGGAGAAGATTCAAATTCGGAGGATTTATGAGATGTTTCTCAAATAACAAAATTTCCATCAATAGTCAAAATATGAACTCTTATCTTGGATTACATAGTCGCGAAAAGTGAGATTAAAAAAAATTAATTTTGGTTAAAAAGAAAATTAAAAAAATTATGCTTTGTATGAGTTTTACTACCTGTAACTAATAAAGCAGGGGTTACGATAGACTTATTTGCATTCTTATTTTAAATTTTTTTGAGAAGTGAAGAAGGGGTTGAAAAAGTTTCGAGATGAATATCAGACTAAGGGGCAGCTTAAGAGTAAAGATATATCTCAAGTGCTCCCCAAACCTGGTTTTGGGAAGCAATTACATGAAGTAACTTGAGTATTATTCCCTGAAAAAGAAGACAGACGGGTTTTTGTGAACTAATCGATTCTAAAAGGAAAGGGTTCTAGAGACTAGACCAAAGACTAGACTTATAAGGGTGAAAATGGCGCTAGCGTCAACAAAAAAATCTATCAACGCCATCTAAGTTCTGGCGACATATGGCATTTTTTTCAAGCTTAGAAATTGCTTTTCTGTCAAGAACTGATTTCAGACACTTATTACTATCATGATCTTACCAATTATTCTAGTTAAATTAGTTATTCTTAGATAAAAAAAATGCCAAGCGTCGAATTAAAATCAAATTGGTGGACTGTTATGACAAAGATCAGAGCCATGGCTAATTGAAGAAATGACCAAGACAAATAGTCTGAGTGAAAGGCAAAACTGGCATAAGCCTTTTTCAGAATTGTATAAACATGATGTCATTTCACGTGTTGATAGATAGTCTATTATCCATCCATCCTAGGTCAGAACTAAGGTAGATAGGTATGGAATAAGGGTAATTCAAATTGTCTATGAGTTCTATGAGTCATTTTAAGGCAATCGGAGACCCCTAATACAAGGTTTTCAAATATATGTGACTGACCATGACCACAGAACTTTGAAGGTAATTGGGCAACTGAGATTATTCTTATTATATGAGCTTTACCTAATGAGAAAGCCCACTGGAATTTCAATGTGATGAACAAGATTTTCGGGTTGACTCATGACGGACAATATTCACTGGGCTAGTATGCAAAACAGGGACTGAATTTGCCTGGACTCACAGACAAAAAAGTGACCTAGGCCTAATAGGCCTGCCCGCTTAGAGTCTAAGGCGGGCTACCATTTTTTAGGATTGACACATGACCGACAAGTCCCCTCGACTTGCAGGTGAACGGGAGACCTATAGTTTTTCAAGTATTTGGGTAAACAGCAAGGGAGTTACTATGACTCTTATTGGACAAATACTTGTGTGTTAGCTTTTGGAAAGGCACGCCCCCTAGAGTCTTAAGCAGGTTGACCGAGATTTGGATTGACATATGACCTTCAAATCATCTGGACTCGCATGCGAACAGATTACCTAAGCCTAAAAGGGCCTAACCACCTAGAGTCTCAGGCGAGTGACCCGATTCATAAGCTTAGACAGAATAATTACTTATGTTAGGTGAAAAAATGCCAAGTGTCACCAAATACTAGATGGCATTGATAGTTTTTTGTCGATGCTAGTGCTAGTTTTCATTCTTATAAGTTATCCATACTCTTAGGACTATGTATTAAATTGGATTGAATTATTCATGAAAAAAGCAGATACGATGCAAAAAAAAGTAAGTGAAAAAGTAAAGCATGCCTCCCCCCCCCTCTGTATTACGTCTTCAACCCCATGTGAAATTGTTAAAACTGAACTAACGCGTTAGATGTTTATATCCATTGGGAGGATTTGTGGATTCAGAATTGTAAAAATCACAAAAAAAGTAACTTATATGAATAATACTGGAGAAATATTAATGCTGGGGCAATTTCTATAACTGTCATAGCAGGTTTTAGTCTAAGTTTTCTTTGATAACTCTTAGAGCATTGACTCTCTCTGACCATGATTAACCACTCTCAATAGCATAGCTTCAAATATTCTCGTCCTGGTTCACAGACCTATCTTAATTTTTCACCAACGTTTTTCAACTTTTAAAAATCGCCCTGGGCCATCACTATTCAGTTTTTTATATTTTCGCTGCATTTACCATCTTTACTGATGTTACTACTCACGCAAGTAACGCTGTCCACTTGATGGATCTTCTTATTACCGAACATCAATTCTTCAATTTCGTTTATTCCTATTCTAAGCAACTTAGTATACTTAACGCTAATTTTCTAATATATGCTTGCACCCCGAACCCTTAAAACATCCAAAAATTATTTACTTTATAATATTTCCGCAGGCACGCCGCCGCCGGCAGAGGTGGTGGCGTTTGGTCGACTTTAAATTATTTTTGCGGCAAATCTTTATTGCGTCAACCGCAAAGTAGGAGCTTTTCCTTCTCGTGTGGTTTAGTATTTCGATTTTCCTGATTAGAAATCAAGCAGGGCTTGCACTATCTCCGAATTTTCGGGTATTTCCTCCAAAAATCTATGCGTCACCCCGAAAAATTTTGGCTCCCCGAATCCCCAAAAATCACGCAATCACGGTGCCACCCCTAGTGATTTATCACCAGTGACTGTCCCATCCAAATATTGCTGTGCATACCAGCAGAATGCGTTAGTATAGTATTCATTAATGTTCGCCTCTTTAGTTGCTTTTCTTAAAAACCAAACAGAAACAACAGGATATGGAACATACAACACTATAAATAACTTTTCAGATGTTGACAAAAAAAGGTTTCGTCTTTATGAAATGAGTTTAAATCTTTTCAAGTGCAGTTTCCCAATCGCTATTTCTTACATCATTCGTAGTCAAGATTTTTATTTTCAAGTTGAATAGAATTATAGAACGCATTCACTACTATACAGCTTCAGCCTTTTGTTGGATTTTGAAATTGATAGCCGACAGATTGTTTCTACAGCTGAATTGTAAATTTGTAGATTTTTTTTTTTTTGCTGTTTTTAGATCAGACTTTCTTAATGTTTAATACTCAACTATTGAACGCCTGACAGAAAATACAATCTTCTTTCTGGAACATATTAACCCCCCCCCCCCCACCTTCGATTGAGACAAAATTTAGCTATAGACAAAGCTATGTACAAGGTTGGGGAATTAAAGATTGAACCTGAAGTTACCCCAAAAATATGATTCATAAATAAATTGTAAATTATTGCCTATAGGGGGGGGGGGATAGGTGGCTATCCTTTTTAAATGATAATACCTCATTTTTTTTATTGAAAGCAGGGATGCCAAAAAGATAATTATTTTTTTCATTTAAAGTGGAGACAGAATAAAATGATATAAAATTCCCTGGGAAACCATGGAAATATTTTGACAGACCCAGGGCCTCCCATTAGGACGTTTTCTTTGTCTTGGGTATTTTGCAATTTATCATAGGATACTGGCCTAAATGGCCTTTGTGTGTGCTACCTTTTAATTAGATTCTTTGGATATTATGGACTGCTATGGAGAATCTATTACTAATTTTTAATATAATTTTATTTATATCTGAATATTTTCGATAATTTTTTTGTTGTCTTTGTACCCCTTTACTCATGCCCACAAATTTTTTTTCAAGGAACACTAAGCTGTTTAACGTTATTTTGCGTGGTAGTTTGAACCACATAGTGACCTAGTTAATTATTAAGTAAATTATTTTTCTAATGAAAGCTGAGACGGTATCCTATCAAGGTGGTATCCAGAGGGGGGGGGTAGGGAGGTATTACATTTAAATGATAATAGCTCGAAATTTTATTTATTGAAAGCAGGGATCCCAAAAAGTTGATTTTTTTTAAAGCAGGGGTGCCAATAAGTTAATTATTTTTTTTTATTTAAAGCAGATACGATATCCTATCAAGATGGTATCCAGAAGGGGGGGGGGCATAGGGAGTTATTGTATTTAAGTGATAGTACCTTGATTTTTTTTTTTTATTGAAAGTAGGGATGCTAAAAAATTGAAAAGTTGACAAAATTAACAAGATTTTCGTGAGTTATACTTGATACAGTACTTCCATGGTTTTATCGTCCCAAAGGAAAGGGACACATGCGTCCAACCCGTTTTTTTCTTATTGATGAAACGAGTTTACTTTGAAAACATTCATTCATAAGTACCAGGCAGATTCACACTAAAACGAATTGGTGTGACGAAAGCCATATCAACATCCCAACTTAACGTTGCGCTCGAGTAACAATGGCGCCATTGGTCCATTGCCCAAGTTACATTAATAGGCCAGGTCATAATAAAAGCTTTAAATTTGGGAGGTTCAAGGAGGAGTCTTTGACAGTCATGATCTCAGGGTACTAGATGTTGCAACGTTCTTACGTATCTACAGTGGTTTAGAAAATTCGATCACCCCACAAATGATTACCAAAAATATGCACAAATGTAACATTTGGAATATTATAACACTTTTTTCAAAGCTTTGAAGAAAAGCAAAAAAGTCTAAATACCCCTAACTACGCTTGAAAGCTATTTTAAAAAGAAACTTTTTGGAGATTTCCATGGAAATGACCATAGCAGAAGCTTTGAGCCTGGATGGGGATCAAAGAGGAGTCTTTGAGTATTTTGACCACAGGTGACTTATTGTTGCGACTTTCTTAAATTTGGTAATTCTTGTGAGCATTTGGAAATCAAAGCGCAAACTCAATAACTGATACTAAGTCTCCTAACATTTTGCTTGGATTAAAAGTGACGAACTAGGATGAAAATTTCAACATCTTCCTGGAGCTACTTCAGTCTGCATATTATTTCATTTAATTTGACTTAAAACGGACGAGCTTTTCATTTTTTACCAAAGAAAATAGCTGGCACTTTATTTTTCTTCATAGCCAATTAACTATAAAGTGTTTTTTGTCTCATTGTAATTGAAGTGTTCTCATCTGAAGTGTTCATCATGTATTTTTCAATTTGATAAATTTACTCCTTTTAGATACAATTTATAATTTGACTGATATTAGGTATTTATCAGTTTATTATTTGGAATCAATCCCCAAAAGAAAAAATGAACAATATCCAAAAGAGCAGCCAAAAGCAATAAAAAAAGCAGCAGTTCAGCCTTAGCCTACATGACATACATTCTATAAAGAAGCCAAAAAAACTTTATACTGCATTTTTTTTAATTGTTATTAAAAACCAGTTTTTAATACAAGAAGGCTTCTTAGGAATCCAAAAGAGCAAAAAAAAAAAACAATCAATATCAAAGTCGCCTATTTCAACTGTTTTAAAGGTGACAAAACAAATATAGGCAAAGGGCATTATGAAAAAATTAAGCTTCTAAGTTCAAAGTTATATTCAAAGTTTTTACCCAGATAACTGACGAATTTTGTGATATGGTATTTGAAGTCTTATATGCAGTAATGCTCGATGAAAAAAACTACTAATTTTGATAATTTTGAATGTCTGCGGTCAACATTGATCGCGCCGGCGGTGCGGCGCGCTGTTTTTGGCCCCGCCGCCGCCGGTCTTCCCTCATCGACGTGGCACCGGGGTCTAAGTACAAAGGTTCTTTTATTAATTTGCTGAAGTGTCACCTAGTTCAATCTAGTGATTCTGAATATTCAAAAATTGGATAAAATAGATCTGTTAAAGGAAGTACTTGAATTGTTGGATTTTTTTTAGTCCGAGTCTCTGATCTAGATAGGGACTGCAAGGGACTTCAGGGGGCACCCCCCACAAAAAAAAAATCAACATTTAGTAACTTTTTCTATAATTTTTTATATTCTTCATGCAAATGGTCTGTTCTGTATTTTTAAATCTTGTGCATCCCCCCCCCTCTACCTGAAAAATTAGTGTGCATTTCCTTGATATGATACAGTCTTAAATGTGTATATTTTAACGAATATTCTCAAAATTAAACAGTTATACCATAAAAGACTGTGAAACTGCATACCCAACAGAGGAAAAAGTAAACCTGATTGAATATGTATTTGAACTGTTAGATGTTTTAGTAAGAAAGTACCTGATCGGGATAAGGACTGCAAGGGACTTTAGTGTGACACCTCCAAAACAAGAATCGAAGGCTCAGTGACGTCTCTATTTTTTTTAGTATTTTTCATTTTAATTGCCTGTTTTCCACGTCTTTATATCTTGTGTGTCCCCCCCCCCTGAACTAAAAATTTACTTTGCACTGAAATATGTAAATTTTAAAGAACATCGTTGTCATAAAAAGGCTAAGGAGTAATACATTGTTTTTAGAGGCAAATTATTAAATTATAACCCCCCCCCCCCCCAAAAAAAAAGAACCAAGTATTAATATATCAAATCTGTGAATGTTTATTTTTCCTACAGAAGAATGTGCAAGCAAAACAAATAAAGACTTTTGGAAATTTTTGTACCAAAGAGCGAGGTTGGTAGTAAAGCATTAATAGATATGAATCCTACGCCTGAGGCATGAATATGCGTGCAGTTTAACCGGTATATTGGCTTACCACGGGTCAGTCACCTATTACTTCGAACGGTACTTGCCTTACTAGACGGGTTTCTGCAAAGCGTTATAGGCTTCCTTGAGAAAATACCAGTTTAAAAAAAAAATAAACATGTATCAATGATCTTTCTTCTGGCAAAAAAATACCAATTCCAATCAAAACTGTTCAAACGTGTTAATAACCTGTAAGTTATAGCTATCTGATAACTCGTTCAGTATCGCAAATATTATTAGCGGTATCAATGGTATTTCATTTGCGTAAAGCTATCTCGATTTGACAAAACTTTTATCGTTCGCATAAAACTAACTCAATTTGCAAAAATGGTATTCCATTTGCATAACTCTGCTCTGAATGTCCTTAATGAGAATATAAATAATATAGAATGACATTGTGACTTGACCTAGTTTTACCTCTCCGATGTGGTCTGTATAATACACAAGTAACGTTTGAAAAGTATTGTCAATTTAAAATAAGATCTTATGTTCCCTTCGTTCCCCCATGTCTGAGGGGCTGTGGTTGATAGGAAAGGGGGTGGGGGTGTCAATTTTGGATATTTCTGATAACAAGTACCATTCATTGCGATGTTAGCTCTATGTTGGCTCGTTTTAAATACTTCAGCTTATCTATTCATTTGTGTTAAATAAAAATCTTGAATCTGAAAATTAAAAAATAAGTATTTAAACAAAATGTACGATGCTGCTAATTAAAGAATTGTAGGCTACACTCAGAATTGTTTGCATGAGGGTTCAGTTAAAGAGGTCTCACTTGCACGAGGGTTCAGATGCATGGGGGTTCACTTGCTTAGGGTTCAGTTACACGGGCAATGGGGCACACACAAAAGCCAAATGAATGACATTGCGACTTGACCTAGCTTTACCTCTCCGATGTGGTCTGTATAATACACATCTGGGGAGGGGAGAATGGAGGTAAGCATTTAGTTTAAAAATGCTAGGAGGACTTGAGTTTTGTGGGTAGGGTGAAAAATGGTACTTATTCAATATCCTGGTAAACATTATACCTCATTCTTTATTCTAACTTAACTTCTAGGAATAGGACTTCATTCCATCGGCTAAATCAGGTTATTCATCTATAACGGTGAACAACAAGACTATTAATTCTCCGTATTCTTCTGATCATGCGCCCAACCCTCCTTCTCTCTTCTTCTTCTAATCATGCGCCCACTCCTCCTTCTCACTCGGGGTCAGCTGACGTCTCAGTATCCGGTAAAAATTGCATATTCCACTCGTTCTCGACAGCTCATAATATCCATCATGAATAATATAGTGTGAGTTATCGATCTTGGGTTCCCAATCTAGACATGAAAATTAAAAGGCTTAAAATATATGGAATTTGTATAAGCTGTAATGGGCAAAAATCATTACTTCACGATCGATCTTATATACATAAAGATAATGTATTAAAAAGACCGTCAAAAATTTTTTTTTTTCAGTGTAAGCCCGTGCAACTTCTATGGTAAGCACCATTTATCAGATACCTAAGGAGGGTTCAGTTAAATGAGGGTTCAGTTAAGGAAGGTTCAGTTGCATGGGGGATTCAGAAGCTTGGTATTCAGTTAAAGAATACCTCCTCGAGCAATATATTTTTTTAGTGTATTTTATAGCTATTACCAAAATGTCTAGCATAAAGAGCAAGGTATTTCGGAGGGGGCAGCTCGCTTCATATACGGTATAATTTGCATTCGTCTTAGTTTTTAATGATGTTCCTTATTTCCTCTTGAAAATACTGTTTTCGCAAAAAATAGCTGGTCTTTAGCAAACGTAGCCATAGCTAGCTGAAACTCTGCATAAATATCTTCATTTTTAGCCTAATTGCGTAGGTACTAAAGCAACATTGAGCATTTTGTTCTGATTTTGTGTGTTTTCGCAAGAAAATAGCTGGTCTTTAACAAACTTAGCCATAGCTAGTTGAAACTCTACATAAATATCTTCATTTTTAGCCTAATTGCGTAGGTACTAAAGAACATTGAACATTTTTTTTGATTTTGTGTGTTTTCGCAAGAAAATAGCTTGTCTTTAGCAAACTTAGCCATAGCTAGTTGAAACTCTGCATAAATATCTTCATTTTTAGCCTAATTGCGAAGGTACTAAAGGAACATTGAACATTTTTTTCTGATTTTGTGTGTTTTTTGCAAGAAAATAGATGCTCTTTAGCAAACTTAGCCATAGCTAGTTGAAACTCCACATAAATATCTTAATTTTTAGCCTAATTGCGTAGCTACTAAAGGGACATTGGAAATTTTTTTCTGATTTTGTGTGTTTTCGCAGGAAAATACCTGGTCTTTAGCAAACTTAGCCATAGCTAGTTGAAGCTCTGTATAAATATCTTAATTTTTAGCCTAATTGCGTAGGTACTAAAGGAAAAATGAACATTTTTTCTGATTTTGTGTGTTTTCACTAGAAAATAGCTAGTCTTAAGTAAACTTAGCCATAGCTAGTTGAATCTCTGCATAAATATCTTCAGTTTTAGCCTAATTGCGTAGCTACTAAAGGAACATTTTTGTTGTATCTATTGGTATCAATATTCCGTTTTTTAGAGTTTCGGTTACTATTGAGCCTTACGTGCCTGAAATCATGAATTAGAATATTTAATTAGCTGTTTGGGTTTTAAGACATAGTTTTTTAGATGTTCATGTGTGTTAGATTACTGAAGTGTTTTATGACTCCTCCCCCCAATGAATTCAGATGGTTTTAGGACTCATCCCCCTAGTCATAACTCCATTCAACCTTGAGCGAAGATATAAAAGTTTGATGAAGTATTTTTCTACTTAAAAACTACACTAATAACTTCCAAGATGATAGGACTGTATGACACAGAATTTATCAGTTACCGAGAGTTCAATGACTCCTCCCCGCATTGACTTCCAGGGATTTTATGAATCCTCCCCACAATGAATTCAGATGGTTTTAGGACTCATCCACCTAGCCATAACTCCATTCAACCTTGAGTGAAGATATAAAAGTTTGATGAAGTATTTTTCTACTTAAAAACTACGTTAATAACTTTCAAGATGATAGGACTTTATGACACAGAAATTATCGGTTTGAAAAAATCATCTTGTGGTGTTATATTTGAATGTGCATTTTTATTATTGTCTATGGAACTCGAAGAAATTGACTGTTATCATTGGATAGTGAACTATAACATGTTTGAGTATGATGAAAGCTTGTGGAGTACTACATTGCGTCATATAAACAGACTGGGATTCTATGATAGAGTGATTACACCACTTAATAATGCTGGTCGGGAACTGAGAAATGTTCAGGAGGAAGTCAGTGAAATTTGCAGCTTTTTCGGGGTTGAAGCGCTCTACGTAAAGGGCAATGTACCTACAGATAAAGTTTTAATTCAAAAGTGTGACCCTAGGATTCCAGTTTTCAATCTAGAACAGTTTAAATGTCCTAAATTTGAAGGGGGTTATCACCGTCCTGAAGACGAGGTTAGGTTTTTCGCACAGTGGATACCTAAGAACATACCTGATCGTGATAAATCCATAAGACATGTTAAAAACTATTCTATATCATGGGACCATCGTTTGTGGATGTTTAAGAGTGAACTCTAAGAACTATTTTTATGTAAACATTTGTTGTTGTGTTTTTTTTCTAAAAAAAAATCTGTTAATACGTTTAAGCAATAAATATCTTTAAGCTTAACCCGTCTATGTTCTTTAACATGATTCTACTGTAAGCAAGTAACAAACAATTTCCTGAAGGCAGCTATTGGATAAACTGTACAGAAACTTCATTTAAAAAAATATGAAAACATTGTAAATAAGTAAGTAACAAATCATTCCTTGAAGTCAACTCTTTGGTGCACAATGCATACACTTCATTTATGAAATTAAGAAAAAAATCTAAGTTATTAGAAAATTCTTTCTTGAATTCACCTGCTGGATAAATAATGACATTTCGTTCAAGAAATTATGAAAAAATTCTAAGTAAGTAACAAACTCTTTATTGTTTACACGACAATTAAAATGAAAAATATTAAAAATAATAGAGACGTCACTGAACCTTCGATTCTTGTTTTGGAGGTGTCACACTAAAGTCCCTTGCAGTCCTTATCCCGATCAGGTACTTTCTTACTAAAACATCTTACAGTTCAGCTTTTTCGGGGTTGAAGCGCTCTACGTAAAGGGCAATGTACCTACAGATAAAGTTTTAATTCAAAAGTGTGACCCTAGGACTCCACTTTTCAATCTAGAAGAGTTTAAGTGTCCTAAATTTGAAGGGGGTTATCACCGTCCTGAAGACGAGGTTAGGTTCTTCGCACAGCGGATACCTAAGAACATACCCGGTCGTGATAAATCCATAAGACATGGTAAAAACTTTTCTATATCATGAGACCATCGTTTGTGGATGTTTAAGAGTGAACTCTAAGTACTATTTCTTATGTAAACATTTGTTGTTGTGTTTTTTTTTCTCAAAAAAAATCTGTTAATACGTTTAAGCAATAAATATCTTTAAGCTTAACGTGTCTTTATTCTTTAGAATAGTTCTATTGTAAGCAAGTAACAAACTCTTTCCTGAAGTCACCTCTTTGATACACAATGCAGAAACTTCATTTAAGAAACTATGAAAAAATTGTAAGTAAGTAAGTAACAAATTCTTTCTTGAAGTCACCTCTTGGATACACAATGCAGAAACTTCATTAAATAAAATATGAAGAAAATGTAAGTAAGTAAAAAATTCTTTCTTGAATTCACCTGCTGGATAAACAAAGACATTTCGTTCAAGAAATTATGACAAAATTCTAATTAAGTAAAAAACTATTTATTGTTTACACGACTTAGATACACGATGTAGAAATTTAATTCAAGAAATTATGAAACAATTCTCAGTAAGTAACAATTTCTTTCTTGAAGTGAACTCTTGGATACACAATACGGAAATTTCATTCAAGAAATTATGAAAATATTTGTAAGTAAGTAACAAACTCTTTATTGATTTCACCTCTTGGATATAAAGTACAGGTACTTCATTCTAGAAATTATGAAAAAATCACAAGTAAGTAACTTTTTTTTTTCTCTTTATCAAAAACAATTTTCACTTAGCTAAATGATGTAGAAATTTAATTCAAGAAATTATAAAAAAATTCTCAGTAAGTAACAATTTCCTTCTTGAAGTCAACTCTTGGATACACAATGCGAAAATTTCTTTCAAGAAACTATGAAAAAATTGTAACTAAGTAGCAAATTCTTTCTTGAATTCACCTGTTGCATAAACAAAACGACATTTCGTTCAAGAAATTATG
Source organism: Artemia sp. Qi Xiang Cuo (assembly GCF_049724085.1). Taxonomy (NCBI): domain Eukaryota; kingdom Metazoa; phylum Arthropoda; class Branchiopoda; order Anostraca; family Artemiidae; genus Artemia; species Artemia sp. Qi Xiang Cuo. The sequence continues at coordinate 20,045,623 of NC_142812.1, read as the reverse complement.
ACAAAATTCTAAGTAAGTAACAAACTCTTTATTGTTTTCACGAGTTAGATATACGATGTAGAAATTAAATTCAAGAAATTATGAAAAAATTCACAGTAAGTAACAATTTCTTTCTTGAAGTCAACTCTTGGACACACAATACGGAAATTTTATTCAAGAAATTATGAAAATATTTGTAAGTAAGTAACAAACTCTTTATTGATTTCACCTCTTGGATATACGGAACAGATACTTCATTCAAGAAATTATGAAAAAATCGCAAGTAAGTAACTTTTTTTTCTCTTTATCATAAACAATTTTCACTTAGCTACAAGATGTAGAAATTTAATTCACGAGGTTACGTGCGCGCACGTAACCTCGTCTAAATTAACCTTAAAAAATGAAATAAAGCTATGTCGACTTTGCATGTCTCTCTCACTATGTATGCGCCGTCGTGGTGTGTAACCAATAACCAATAACTTTATTGTATATTGAGCAACGCCTGCTGTCTCTGATTGGTCCCTATAAATGGGTGTTGTCTAAGAAAACAGTCCGGCTGAAAACGTGGAGTTTTCGGACTGCTCACTTTTTGGAATGTGTAGGAACCAGTGGGGAATCCCCGCTCATTTGGAAATGTCCCAAGGAAAGGCATGCAAATAGCATGTAGTTTCAAAACGTGTTTAATCACGTTTCTTGAATGAAGTATCTGAACTGTATATTCAAGAGGTGAAGTCAATAAAGAGCTTGTTACTTACTTACAAATATTTTTATAATTTCTTGAATGAAATTTCCGTATTATGTATCCAAGAGTTGACTTCAAGAAAGAAATTGTTACTTACTGAGAATTTTTTCATAATTTCTTGAATTAAATTTCTACATCGTGTAGCTAAGTGAAAATTGTTTGTGATAAAGAGAAAAAAAAGTTACTTACTTGCAATTTTTTCATAATTTCTTGAATGAAGTATCTGTACTGTATATCCAAGAGGTGAAATCAATAAAGAGTTTGTTACTTATATACAAATATTTTCATAATTTCTTGATTTAAATTTCCGTATTGTGTATCCAAGAGTTGACTTCAAGAAAGAAATGGTTACTTACTGAGAATTTTTTCATAATTTCTTGAATTTAATTTCTACATTATATATCCAACTCGTGAAAACAATAAAGAGTTTGTTAATTACTTAGAATTTTTTCACAATTTCTTGAAATAAATGTATTTTTGAATATAAAAAATTTTAATTATAGAAATAATATGCTACTTAGACTGAGAATTTTTTCATAATTTCTGTAATTTAATTTCTACATCGTATATCTAACTCATTAAAAAAATAAAGAGTTTGTTACTTACATAGAATTTTTTCATAATTTCTTGAATAAAATGTCTTTTTGTTTATTCAACAAGTGAATTCAAGAAATAATTTGCTACTTAGGTACAATTTTTTCATAATTTCTAGAATGTAATTTCCGTATTGTGTATCCAAGAGTTGACCTCAAGAAAGAAATTGTTACTTACTGAGAATTTTTTCAGAATTTCTTGAATTAAATTTCTACATCGTATAGCTAAGTGAAAATTGTTTGTGATAAAGAGAAAAAAAAAGTTACTTACTTGCGATTTTTTTCATAATTTCTTAAATGAAGTATCTGTACTGTATATCCAAGAGGTGAAATCAATAAAGAGTTTGTTACTTACTAACAAATATTTTCATAATTTCCTGAAAAAAATTTCCGTATTGTGTGTCCAAGAGTTGACTTCAAGAAAGAAATTGTTACTTACTGTGATATTTTTCATAATTTCTTGAATTTAATTTCTACATCGTATATCTAACTCGTGAAAACAATAAAGAGTTTGTTGCTTACTTAGATTTTTGTCATAATTTATTGAACGAAATGTATTTTTGCTTATCCAACAGGTGAATTCAAGAAAGAATTTGCTACTTAGTTACAATTTTTTCACAATTTCTTGAATGAAATTTCCGTATTGTGTATCCAAGAGTTGACTTCAAGAACGAAATTGTTACTTACTGAGAATTTTTTAATAATTTCTTTAATTAAATTTCTACATCATGAGCTAAGTGAAAATTGTTTGTGATAAAGAGAAAAAAAAAAGTTACTTACTTGCGATTTTTTCATAATTTCTTGAATGAAGTATCTGTACTGTATATCCAAGAGGTGAAATCAATAAAGAGTTTGTTACTTACTTACAAATATTTTCATAATTTCTTGAATGAAATTTCCGTATTGTGTATCCAAGAGTTGACTTCAAGAAAGAAATTGTTACTTACTGAGAATTATTTCATAATTTTTTGAATTAAATTTCTACATCGTGTATCTAAGTCATGTAAACAATAAAAAATTTGTTACTTTCTTAGAATTTTGTCATAATTTCTTGAACGAAATGTCTTCGTTTATCCAGCAGGTGAATTCAAGAAAGAATTTGCTACTTACTTACAATTTTTTCATAATTTCTTTTATGAAATTTCCGTATTTTGTGTCCAAGAGGTGGCTTCAAGAAATAATTTGTTACTTACTTACTTACAATTTTTTCATACTTTCTTTAATCAGGTTTTTGCATTGTGTATCGAAGATGTGACTTCCGGAAAGAGTTTGTTACTTGCTTCCAATAGAACTATTCTAAAGAATAAAGACAGGTTAAGCTTAAAGATATATATTGCTTAAACGTATTAACAGATTTTTTTTTGAGAAAAAAAACACAACAACAAATGTTTACATAAAAAATAGTACTTAGAGTTCACTCTTAAACATCCACAAACGATGGTCCCATGATACAGAAATGTTTTACCATGTCTTATGGATTTATCACGATCAGGTATGTTCTTAGGTATCCACTGTGCGAAGAACCTAACCTCGTCTTCAGAACGGTGATAACCCCCTTCAAATTTAGGACACTTAAACTCTTCTAGATTGAAAAGTGGAGTCCTAGGGTCACACTTTTGAATTAAAACTTTATCTGTAGGTAGATTGCCCTTTACGTAGAGCGCTTCAACCCCGAAAAAGCTGAACTGTTAGATGTTTTAGTAAGAAAGTACCTGATCGGGATAAGGACTGCAAGGGACTTTAGTGTGACACCTCCAAAACAAGAATCGAAGGTTCAGTGACGTCTCTATTATTTTTAATATTTTTCATTTTAATTGCCTGTTTTCCACGTCTTTATATCTTGTGTGTCGCCCCCCCTTAACCAAAAATTTACTTTGCACTGAAATATGTACATTTTAAAGAAAATCGTTGTCATAAAAAGGCCAAGGAGTAATACATTGTTTTTAGAGGCAAATTATTAAATTATAACCCCCCCCCCAAAAAAAAAGAACCAAGTATTAATATATCAAATCTGTGAATGTTTATTTTTCCTACAGAAGAATGTGCAAGCAAAAAAATAAAGACTTTTGGAAATTTTTGTAGCAAAGAGCGAGGTTAGTAGTAAAGCATTAATAGATATGAATCCTACGCCTGAGGCATGAATATGCGTGTAGTTTAACCGGTACATTGGCTTACCACGGGTCAGTCACCTATTACTACGAACGCTACTTGCCTTACTAGTCGGGTTTCTGCAAAGTGTTATGGGCTTCCTTGAAAAAATACCAGTTTAAAAAAAAAAAAAACATGTATCCATGATCTTTCTTCTGGCAAAAAAAATACAAATTACAATCAAAACTTGTCAAACGTTTTAATAACCTGTAAGTTATAGCTATCTGATATCTCGTTCTGTAACACATATATTATTAGCGGTATCAATGATATTTCATTTGCGTAAAGCTATCTCGATTTGACAAAACTTTTATCGTTCGCATAAAACTAATTCAATTTGCAAAAACGGTATTCCATTTGCGTAACTCTGCTCTGAATGTCATAAATGAGGATGTAAATTATATAGAATGGCATTGTGACTTGACCTAGCTTTACCTCTCCGATGTGGTCTTTATAATACACAAGTAACTTTTGAAAAGTATTGTCAATTTAAAATAGGATCTTACGTTCCCTTCGTTCCCCCATTTCTGAGGGCAGGGGATGGTAGGAGAGGGGGAGGGGGAGTGAATTTTGGAGATTTTTGATCACAAGTACCATTCATTGCGATCGTAGCTCTATTTTGGCTCGTTTTAAATACTTCAGCTTATCTATTCATTTGTGTTAAATAAAAATCTTGAATCTGAAAATTAAAAAATAAGTATTTAAACAAAATGTACGATGCTGCTAATTAAAGAATTGTAGGCTACACTCAGAATTGTTTGCATGAGGGTTCAGTTAGAGAGGTCTCACTTGCACGAGGGTTCAGATGCACGGGGGTTCACTTGCTTAGGGTTCAGTTGCACGGGCAATGGGGCACACACAAAAGCCAAATGAATGACATTGCGACTTGACCTAGCTTTACCTCTCCGATGTGGTCTGCATAATACACATCTGGGGAGGGGAGAATGGAGGTAAGCATTTAGTTTAAAAAATGCTAGGAAGAGTTGAGTATTGTGGGTAGGGTGAAAAATGGTACTTATTCAATAACCTGGTAAACATTATACCTCATTCTATTATTCTAACTTAACTTCTAGGAATAGGACTTCATTCCATCGGCTAAATCAGTTTATTCATCTATAACGGTGAACAAAAAGACTATTAATTTTCCATATTCTTCTGATCATGCACCCATTCCTCCTTCTCTCTTCTTCTTCTGATCATGCGCCCACTCCTCCTTCTCACTCGGGGTCAGTTGACGTCTCAGTATCCGGTAAAAATTGCATATTCCACTCGTTCTCCACAGCTCATTATATCCATCATGAGTAATATAGTGTGAGTCATCGATCTTAGGTTCCCAATCTAGACATGAAAATTAAAAGGCTTAAAATATATTGAATTTGTATAAGCTGTAATGGGCAAAAATTATTACTTCACGATCGATCTTATATACATAAAGATAATGTATTAAAAAGACCGTCAAAAAAAATTTTTTTTTTCAGTGTATGCCCGTGCAACTTCTATGGTAAGCACCATTTATCACATACCTAAGGAGGGTTCAGTTACATGAGGGTTCAGTTAAAGAAGGTTCAGTTGCATGGGGGATTCAGTTAAAGAATACCTCCTCGACAGATATATTTTTTTAATGTATTTTATAGCTATTACCAAAACGTCTAGCATAAAGAGTAAGGTATTTCGGAGGGGGCAGCTCGCTTCATATACGGAATAATTTGCATTCGTCTTAGTTTTTAATGATGTTCCTTATTTCCACTTGAAAATACTGTTTTCGCAAAAAAATAGCTGGTCTTTAGCAAACTTAGCCAAAGCTAGTTGAAAGTCTGCATAAATATCTTCATTTTTAGCCTAACTGCGTAGGTTCTAAAGGAACATTGAACATTTTTTCTGATTTTGTGTGTTTTCTCAAGAAAATATTTTGTCTTTAGCAAACTCAGCCATAGTTAGTTGAAACTCTTCATAAATATCTTCATTTTTATCCTAATTGCGTATGTACTAAACGAAAATTGTACAATTTTTTCTGATTTTGTGTGTTTTCGCAAGAAAATAGCTTGTCTTTAGCAAACTTAGCCATAGCTAGCTGAAACTCTGCATAAATATCTTCATTTTTTAGCCTAATTGCGTAGGTACTAAAGGAAAATTGAACATTTTTTCTGATTTTGTGTGTTTTCGCAAGAAAATAACTGGTCTTTAGCAAACTTAGCCTTAGATAGTTGAAACTCTACATAAATATCTTCATTTTTAGCCTAATTGCGTAGGTACTAAAGGAACATTGAACATTTTTTCTGATTTTGTTTGTTTTCGCAAGAAAATAGCTTGTCTTTAGCAAACTTAGCCATAGCTAGTTGAAACTCTGCATAAATATCTTCATTTTTAGCCTAATTGCGAAGGTACTAAAGGAACATTGAACATTTTTCTGATTTTGTGTGTTTTTTGCAAGAAAATAGCTGGTCTTTAGCAAACTTGGTCATAGCTAGTTGAAACTGTACATAAATATCTTCATTTTTAGCCTAATTGCGTAGGTAATAAAGGATTATTTAACATTTTTTCTGATTTTTTGTTTTTTCGAAGTAAATAAGCCGGTCAACAGCAAACTTAGCAATAACTACTTGGAAGTTTGAATATCTAAATTCATTTTTAGATTAAATTAGTACGTACTGTCGTACCTTTTAACATTTTTTCTGATTTTGTGTGTTTTTTGGAAGAAAATAACTGGTCTTTAGCAAACTTAGCCATAGTTAGTTGAAACTCCGCATAAATATCTTAATTTTTAGCCTAATTGCGTAGCTACTAAAGGAACATAGAAAATTTTTTTCTTATTTTATGTGTTTTCGCAAGAAAATACCTGGTCTTTAGCAAACTTAGCCATAGCTAGTTGAAGCTCTGCATAAATATCTTAATTTTTAGCCTAATTGCGTAGGTACTAAAGGAAAATTGAACATTTTTTCTGATTTTGTATGTTTTCGCAAGAAAATAGCTTGTCTTTAGCAAACTTAGCCATAGCTAGTTGAAACTCTGAATAAATATCTTCATTTTTAGCCTAATTGCGTAGCTACTAAAGGAACATTTTTGTTGTATCTATTGGTATCAATATTCCATTTTTTTGAGTTTCGGTTACTATTGAGCCTTACGTGCCTGAAATCAAGAATTAGAATATTTAATTAGCTGTTTGGGTTTTCAGACATAGTTTTTTAGATGTTCATGGGTGTTAGGTTCCTGGATGGTTTTATGACTCCTCCTTCCAATGAATTCAGATGGTTTTAGGACTCATCCCCCTAGCCATAACTCCATTCAACCTTGAGCGAAGATATAAAAGTTTGATGAAGTATTTTTCTACTTAAAAACTACATTAATAACTTCCAAGATGATAGGACTGTATAACACAGGATTTATCAGTTACTGAGAGTTCAATGACTCCTCCCCGCAATGACTTCCAGGGGTTTTATGAATCCTCCCCACAATGAATTCAGATGGTTTTAGGACTCATCCCCCTAGCAATAACTCCATTCAACCTTGAGCGAAGATATAAAAGTTTGATGAAGTATTTTTCTACTTAAAAACTACATTAATAACTTTCAAGATGATAGGACTTTATGACACAGAATTTATCAGTTTGAAAAAATCATCTTGTGGTGTTATATTTGAATGTGCATTTTTATTATTGTCTATGGAACTCGAAAAAATTGACTGTTATCGTTGGATAGTGAACTATAACATGTTTGAGTATGATAAAAGCTTGTGGAATACTACATTACGTCATATAAACAGACTGGGATTCTATGATAGAGTGATTACACCACTTAATAATGCTGGTCGGGAACTGAGAAATGTTCAGGAGGAAGTCAGTGAAATTTGCAGCTTTTTTGGGGTTGAAGCGCTCTACGTAAAGGGCAATGTACCTACAGATAAAGTTTTAATTCAAACGTGTGACCCTAGGATTCCAGTTTTCAATCTAGAAGAGTTTAAGTGTCCTTAATTTGAAGGGGGTTATCACCGTCCTGAAGACGAGGTTAGGTTTTTCGCACAGTGGATACCTAAGAACATACCTGATCGTGATAAATCCATAAGACATGGTAAAAACTTTTCTATATCATGGGACCATCGTTTGTGGATGTTTAAGAGTGAACTCTAAGTACTATTTTTTATGTAAACAATTTCTTGTTGTGTTTTTTGTTCTAAAAAAAATCTGTTAATACGTTTAAGCAATAAATATCTTTAAGCTTAACCTGTCTTTATTCTTTAGAATAGTTCTATTGTAAGCAAGTAACAAACTCTTTCCTGAAGTCACCTCTTGGATACACAATGCAGAAACTTCATTTAAGAAACTATGAAAAAATTGTAAGTAAGTAAGTAACAAATTCTTTCTTGAAGTCACCTCTTGGATACACAATGCAGAAACTTCATTAAATAAAATATGAAGAAATTGTAAGTAAGTAACAAATTCTTTCTTGAATTCACCTGCTGGATAAACAAAGACATTTCGTTCAAGAAATTATGACAAAATTCTAAGTAAGTAACAAACTCTTTATTGTTTACACGACTTAGATGCACGATGTAGAAATTTAATTCAAGAAATTATGAAAAAATTCTCAGTAAGTAACAATTTATTTCTTGAAGTCAACTCTTGGATACACAATACGGAAATTTCATTCAAGAAATTATTAAAATATTTGTAAGTAAGTAACAAACTCTTTATTGATTTCACCTCTTGGATATACAGTACAGATACTTCATTCAAGAAATTATGAAAAAATCGCAAGTAAATAACTTTTTTTTTGTCTCTTTATCACAATTGAACTGTGTAGAGTTTATGGATCTATGTAGAGTTTCAACTAGCTATGGCTAAGTTTGCTTAAGACCAGCTATTTTCTAGCAAAAACATACAAAATCACATAAAAATTTAATTTTTCCTATAGTAACTAAGCAATTAGGCTAAAAATTAAGATATTTATACAGAGTTTCAACTAGCTATGGCTAAGTTTGCAACACACAAGACATTTTCTTGCAAAAAAACTTAAAATCATAAAAGAATTTCCTATGCTCCTTTAGTAGCTACGCAATTAGGCTAAAAATTAAGATATTTATGAGGAGTTTCAACTAGCTATGGCTAAGTTTGCTAAAGAGCAGCTATTTTCTTCCAAAAAACACACAAAATCAGAAAAAATATTCAATGTTCCTTTAGTACCTACGCAATTAGGCTAAAAATGAAGATATTTATGCAGAGTTTCAACTAGCTATGGCTAAGTTTGCTAAAGACCAGCTATTTTCTTGCAAAAACCCACAAAATTAGAAAAAATTTTCAATGTTCCTTTAGTACCTACGCAATTAGGTTAAAAATGAAGATATTTATGCAGAGTTTCAACTAGCTATGGCTAAGTTTGCTAAAGACCAGCTATTTTCTTGCAAAAAACACACAAAATCAGAAAAATGTTTAATGTTCCTTTAGTACCTTCGCAATTAGGCTAAAAATGAAGATATTTATGCAGAGTTTCAACTAGCTATGGCTAATTTTGCTAAAGACAAGCTATTTTCTTGAAAAAACACGAAAACATATGAACTATGTTCAATGTTCCCTTAGGACCAATGGAATTATGATAAAATTGAGGATATATATGCAGAGTTTCAACTATCTATGGATAAGTTCACTAAATACAAGTTATTATATTGAAAAATAACCTAACAATAGAAAAATTGTTAAATTTTCCTTTAGTACCTACGCAATTAGGCTAAAAAATTAAGATATTTATGCAGAGTTTCAGCTAGCTATTGATAGGTTTAATAAAGACATGCTGTTTTCTTTCGAAAACACACAAAATCAGAGACATTGTTTAATGTTCCTTTAGTATCTAGAAAATTAGGCTAAAAATGAGGATATTTATGAAGAGTTTTAACTAGCCATGACTAAGTTTGCTAAAGACAAGCTATTTTCTTGCGAAAACAGACAAAATCAGAAAAAAATGTTCAATGTTCCTTTAGTACCTACGCAATTAGGATAAAAATGAAGATATTTATGTAGAGTTTCAACTAGCTATGGCTAAGTTTGCTAAAGACCAGCTATTTTCTTGCACAAAACACACAAAATCAGAAAAATGTTCAATGTTCCTTTAGTACCTTCGCAATTAGGCTAAAAATGAAGATATTTATGTAGAGTTTCAACTAACTATGGCTAAGTTTGCTAAAGACCAGTTATTGTATTGCAAAAACACAAAATTAGAAAAACTGTTCAATGTTCCTTTAGTACCTACGCAATTAGGCTAAAAATGAAGATATTTATGTAGAGTTTCAACTAGCTATGGCTAAGTTTGCTAAAGACCAGTTATTTTCTTGCGAAAACACACAACATCAGAAAAATTGTTCAATGTTCCTTTAGTACCTACGCAATTAGGCTAAAAATTGAAGATATTTATGCAGAGTTTCAACTAGCTATGGCTAATTTTGCTAAAGATCATCTATTTTCTTTCGTAAAAAAAAAAAATCATTAAAAAATTTTAAATGTTCCTTTAGTATCTAGGCAATTAGGATAAAAAGGAAGATATTTATGCAGAATTTTAACTAGCTATGGTTAAGTTTGCCAATGACCAGCTCTTTTTTTACAAAAACACACAAAATCAGAAAAATTATTCAATGTTCCTTTAGTACCTACGCAATTAGGCTAAAAATGAAGATATTTATGCAGAGTTTCAACTAGCTATGGCAAAGTTTGCTAAAGACCAGCAATTTTCTTGCGAAAACAGCATTTTCAAGTGGAAATAAGGAACATAATTAAAAACTAAGACGAATACAAATTATCCCGTATAAGAAGCGAGCAGCCCCCTCCGAAATACCTTGCTCTTTATGCTACACGTTTTGGTAATAGCTATAAAATACATTAAAAAAATATATCTGTCGAGGAGGTATTCTTTAACTGAATCCCAAGCTTCTGAATCCCCCATGCAACTGAACCTCATGTAACTGAACCCTCCTTAGCTATCTGATAAAAGGTGCTTACCATAGAAGTTGCACGGGCATACACTGAAAAAAAATTTTTTTTTGACAGTCTTTTTAATACATTATCTTTATGTATATAAGATCGATCGTGAAGTAATAATTTTTGCCCATTACAGCTTATACAAATTCCATATATTTTAAGCCTTTTAAATTTCATGTCTAGATTGGGAACCTAAGATCGATGACTCACACTATATTACTCATGATGGATATTATGAGCTGTGGAGAACGAGTGGAATATGCAATTTTTACCGGATACTGAGACGTCAACTGACCCCGAGTGAGAAGGAGGAGTGGGCGCATGATCAGAAGAAGAAGAGAGAAGGAGGAATGGGTGCATGATCAGAAGAATAAGGAGAGTTAATAGTCTTTTTGTTCACCGTTATAGATGAATAAACTGATTTAGCCGATGGAATGAAGTCCTATTCCTAGAAGTTAAGTTAGAATAAAAGAATGAGGTATAATGTTTACCAGGATATTGAATAAGTACCATTTTTCACCCTACCCACAAAACTCAAGTCCTCCTAGCATTTTTTTAAACTAAATACTTACCTCCATTCTCCCCTCCCCAGATGTGTATTATACAGCCCACATCGGAGAGGTAAAGCTAGGTCAAGTCGCAATGTCATTCATTTGGCTTTTGTGTGGGCCCCATTGCCCGTGTAACTGTACCCTAAGCAAGTGAACCCCCATGCATCTGAACCCTCGTGCAAGTGAGACCTCTTTAAATGAACCCTTAAGCAAACAATTCTGAGTGTAGCCTACTATTCTTTAATTAGCATTATCGTACATTTTGTTTAAATACTTATTTTTTCATTTTCCAGATTCAAGATTTTTATTTAACACAAATGAATAGATAAGCTGAAGTATTTAAAACGAGCCAACATAGAGCTACGCTCGCCATGAATGTTACTTGTTATCAGAAATCTCCAAAATTGACACCCCCTCCCCCTTTCCTACCATCCCCTGCCCCTCAGACATGGGGGAACGAAGGGAACGTAAGATCCTATTTTAAATCGACAATACTTTTCAAACGTTACTTGTGTATTATACAGACCACATCGGAGAGGTAAAGCTAGGTCAAGTCACAATGCCATTCTATATTATTTATATCCTCATTAAGGACATTCAGAGCAGAGTTACGCAAATGGAATACCATTTTTTCAAATTAAATTAGTTTTATGCGAACGATAAAAGTTTTGTCAAATCGAGATAGCTTTACGCAAATGAAATACTATTGATACCGCTAATAATATTTGCCATACAGAACGAGTTATCAGATAGCTATAACTTACAGGTTATTAACACGTTTGACCAGTTTTGATTGGAATTTGTATTTTTTTTGCCAGAAGAAAGATCATTTATACATGTTTTTTTTTTTTTTTTTAACTGGTATTTTTTCAAGGAAGCCTATAACACTTTGAAAAAACCCGTCTACTAAGGCAAGTACCGTTTGTAGTAATAGGTGACAGACCCTGGTAAGCAACTGTACTGGTTAGACTACACGCATATTCAAGCCTCAGGCGTAGGATTCATATCTAATAATGCTTTACTACTGAGGTTCTTTTGTAGAAGATTTATTTGTACCTTTTGTATTTCGACCTTTTCGATAAAAATTGGTAACTAGAAATTTTAAAACGATGCCCTCTTGGATTGCGATAGGTCTTAAGTGCTATAACTTGACCTTGGAGCTATATTTTTAGATCCTCTGGGTTGGTGTCAGGAGGATCTCCTGCATAAAGCGGGTATTAATATTCGGCGACAAGAATAATGCAAGACTTGTAAACAGGGATGAATATTGTGGATGATAACAGGTTTTTCGAAAGAATAATCGCACCCAGTTTTCTCCAGCGGAAGGGCCAAACCCAATCAAGATGTTTAAAAGAAAACCAGTATCGATCGTTCGAGCTCAAATCAAAGTTTATTTTTCCTGCAAAAGAATGTGACAGTAAAAAAAATAAAACAAATAAATAAGATGTTCATTCATTATACTGTATTTAGAATATTCAAGAACCAACGACAAACAAATTTCACTTTAAAAGGCAATCGAATACCTCTTATTAGGAATTTAGTATTTAAAAGAAAACCAGTATTCTATCGTTCGAGCTCAAATCCGACGTAGAGGTAACTTCGGCATTAATGTCAGCTAGTTTAAACATTAAAGATAGATGGCTAGGAATATTAAGGCGCCCTCTTATTTCATTTTGGAACTCTTGCCACCTTTGTGGATCATCACTCAAATTAACAATGGAGAAGTTGTTTGGAGAATTATACGCCGCAAAAAAGATCCTTTTCTGGACTTCTGGCTGGGATTCAATCGGCTGCTGAATAACTACATGTCTACTTCCAACTTCCTTATTGCTTCGTCTAAGTTCTCGGATCAAATCCGCTACTTCTGCTGGATTCTCAACTATCAGAAACGCTATCGTTGACACAAACTGTATCCTGACTTTAGATACTCTAAATATCGTACAGCCTTGACCCCTGTTATCCACACCTACTTCCACAATGTTCTCATAATAATATTCTCCAGAATCAAGGCCTGTTGTTTGTGAACAGCAGGCACAGGGTGGGGAGTAGTCATCAACAGAAATAATAATTCGGTCGTTTGTGATGATGTACAGGGTGTTTTTTAAACACTCTTTAATATTTGAAGCGGTGAAGCAGAGACACGGACCTATATAAATGAGAGCTGGCCAAAAGCAAGGAATAATTGCGAATGTCTTCAGCTGAGCATAAGCGACAGTATTAATGGCACTTTCACTCGGACGCAGAGCAGCATGGATAATGGTGTCTGGCCCAACTAAGCTTCGTGCTTTTATCATGTCCTCCTCGGTCCCAAGAGTTTTCAGCTCAGATGACCCCATGCTTTGGTTGTAAGTAGGTGGGGCTGTTAAAACAGAAGACTTCATTCTGATGTTTGTCCTAAAAAGTACTACTATTTTTTAGTCATTCAGATTGCATTTTAAAAATGATAATAAAAAAGACGAAGATAACACTCAAAGAGACATGCTCCAGAATCAAATAATTCACGGTAGGGATAAGAGGGTGCAGGCTTACAAACTGAATCTTGAGCAAAAATTACTTGACCTAACCCAAAAAGACGAGTCTTCTTTAATCGCGGAGAATTTTAATTCTTATCCTCCCTAATATGGGAGTAAATATGTGTAAAGGGGACTCTTTTCTACCTCTTATCTAATCTACCTGCAATTTTTTGTTAAGGATAATTAACATCCATTTAAAGCTAGCACAGCCACTAACTTTTAATTGAGACTGTCCATTTTTTTTTTCGTTTAATACAACAAAAGACAGGCTTCATTTACCATATTAAGATATCCAACTAACGCGTACGCACCAAAAACTTCACCGTACACTCATGATACAATGAGCGTAGAACTTCAGATGACCAAATATTTTGAAGTTTTTCTTAAGTTTTGTTGTTTATTACTTTTTTTACTTATTTGTTTTTCATTGCTTATTCTTTAAATTGTTTCATTGTTTTTTTATTAGATTGTTAATTTTTTATTTCTTTTTTTGCGTAGTTTATTGTGTATAACTTAAATTTATTATTTTTATTGCTTTTGTTTCTTAAGTTTCATCTTAAGCTTTTTCTTAAGTTTTATTATTTATTACTTTTATTAAATTGTACTGTTTATTACTTTTCTTGTTTATTCTTTCTTTTTTTTATTAGACTGTTAATTTTTTATTTCTTTTTTTGAGTAGTTTATTGTGTATAACTTAAATTTATTATTTTTATTGCTTTTGTTTCTTAAGTTTCATCTTAAGCTTTTTCTTAAGTTTTATAATTTATTACTTTTATTGTTTATTCATTGTATTTTTTCTTTGTTTTTCTTTTTATTAGACTGTTTATCCTTTATTTCTTTTTTGCGTAGTTTTATTGTGTATTTCTTAAATTTATTGTTTTTGTTTCTTAAGCCTAATCTGAAGTTTTATTCTTTCTTTCCCTTCTGAATACTTGATAAACTGACTTAAAAACAAGAAATGACTACAACTGAATTTCTATTATTTTTTATCTGAGAAAATCAGTTACGATTTTATTGAAATTTAATTGAACAAAGAATCTGCTTGCGATTATGCAGTTATTTAATGAATTTGGCGCATTTCTGCAATCAATTGATTTCAGCTTAAAACAAATAAAGCACTGTTACTATAATCAAAATCACTACCAGTTTTCAGGCAGTGGTATAGCCAAAGACGGGGGGAGGGGGGAGCCATCTTCAGCCTAAGCATGAAAATTAACGTAGAAATATGTATTTATCCCTTTTACACGGTCTTTTGAAAGACCCTTCCTAAATCCAAAAGAATTGAATTGGGCTCCTCATCAAGTAAACCCTTGTTATGTCCCTATATTCGGGTAACATCCTTTGCCTTTCAATGACCAATATATTTTTGAGCTGAAGATTTAATGGTAATTAATAATTTAATTGATTTAAATATTTAATAATTAATTTAATGGTGTTTTTTAAATGTCAGTTTTTTTTAATTTAATGGTTTATCTAAGAGTGACCAATATAAATATATTTGTATAAACGTGAGAATCAATTTTTGCAAAGATACGACTAATGCATTTTGCTTTTTTTACTTTCTATAAGTGCGTTTGGACTTTGAACTGACTTAAGCTAATTTCAGATAGCTGACTAAGAGGTGCTATAGAAAAGTAATGAGACTGATTTTTTTCTTAGCAAAGTTTTTATTAAACTCAAACATGAATTTTATCCCCTTCAAAATAGCTCCCTTGGGCAGCTACACACAGATGGAGACGTTGTCTTCCCTCTTTGTAGCAGCAGAGGAAGTCTTCAACCGTTTTGGTCTTCAGAATTTCTGTTAAAAGTTCCAAAGTGACGGACAATCATTTTAATCACATCAAAAGGGCTCTAGAACTTTTCATTTTCGTTGAAATGAGCCCTCTTTCGATATTTTAGGACCATTGGATCGATACGGCCAGACAAACAAAACAAATAAACACACACCCATGATCTTTCTTCTGGCAAAAAATGCTAAATTCCATGTTTTAAAAGATGAAAACTTGAAACTTCTGCAGTAGAGTTCTCTGATACATCGAATATTATGGTCCTGTTTTCGTTAAGATTCCTTGACTTTTTGGGGGTATTTCCTCCCTTTTTTAAACATTCAGACAAATTTTCTCAGGCTTGTAGCTTTTGATGGGTAACACTAAACGTAATGAACCTTGTATGGTTAGAATCAGCATAAAAGTTCAATTCTTTTAATATTTCTGTTAATCTCGAATTCTGTTTTGTAGAGTTTCGGTTACTATTTTATTGTGCAGTTAAATGACGGAGCACAAACTCAAATTGAACTATGGAAAGGTCTTGATACATGTACTGTCTCAAGGACAATAGCGCAGGGTTATCAGATCCCGTCCAGTATTATCAGTCTCATTACTTTTCTACCGCACCTCGTCACTGCGGCCAGGTCAATCGTAATTCTGACTATTGTTCAAACAAGGTCCGAACATCGATGGTTTGTTTCTCTGCCAATAGGGAAATTATCAGATTGTCAGTCAAAATATTTAGAGGAGCTTAAAAGGAGTTGTTCTTTGAATTTCAAAAATATAAACATTATTCAGTTACTACGTGCTGACCCTACTTAGTGACAGGAGTTACGAAATGGTAACTAGACGAAATGTCAAATTTTGAGGGTGAAAAATATTATAGTAGCTGTGACTTCAGAGGGCAAAATGCTTGAAGTTCACTGTAGTTCAACCCCAAAGGCATTTTCTGTCTTCCCTACACCCTCAACAATCAGTTACTAACTTCCTGAGTAAAGAGACCTATTACTTCTTCAACTGTTTCTCCTCCAATCATGAAACAGAACATTTTTCTAAAGTAGGTATTCGTTCCGAATGATATTTCAAGTTAATCCCTTGCAAAATAGCTCCTCCATATCTTCTATCATAACTTCAATGCAAGTTCAGGGGCAATGCCGGAGGGATAATTTCATTGACATTTCTTATTTGTAATTGAGAGAGGAATCTTTTCGTTCAAAGGTGAAGCCAGATGTGATTTTCCCTCTACTGCATATTTTTCTTTGTCCCTTTTTCACAACAGAAATATTTCGTTTCAGGAACAGTTTTAAGGTGATTCAGAAGTTAGAAGTTTGATACAAATCAACAAAAAGAAAGAATTATATCCAAGCAGGGGGCAAGTAGGGGACTCAGGAGAGAGGTTATACTTTTTTGGAACTATGATCGTGATAATAAAAAGATTAGATGGAATTATTTACAGAGGTATGGAATCTATTTAAAGCGTTTTTAATATAAGGCGTAATGTTTGTTTATGACTTCAAACAAGTGGATTAGCTGTGTTTGTTTTTTCTAAATATTTTTTTAAACAAGAATAATCTATTTATTTGAATTAGCCGAAGTATTTTCGCACTTTCGATAATCGTATACACCGGTATGCTTAAGCCATGCGTGGTACGGCACAGTGGAGCTGCACTATGCATGGCACACTCATGTTGCACTTTAAAGATTTACACCAGGTGGCCAGGTGTGGATGACCTCTCACAATCGGTGAAAAATTGTTAAAAAAGCATTAAAAGTTCCATATTATGTAGTTCCTTATTCGCTTGTTCTTCTTATAATTGCTTATTTTTAAAACATATTACATCCCAAACAGCCAGACCCCTCTAAAAAAAAGCTTTCATCAACGGGCCAGTTTTGATACACTTTTTTTGTAATTCAATGAATCGGTGGACAATGTTAAGATGGTTATATACTAGTGAGGTTGTGAACTCTTTTAGTCACTCAATCTACATTTCACTAGCACCTACGTGTAATAGGTGTGACGAGATGTTCATTTCGAGATGTACACTTTATGGCGGAAAGTGAGCAGCCCCTCGATTGTAGTTTTGGAGCTAAATCATGCAGCAGCATCAGCTTAAGTTTCAATACCAAGCGTTAAGTTTCGAAATCAAGTTTTGAAGTTTTAACATCAAGTTCTAAATATCTTAAAAGTCACCTAAGTTTTTTTTTACCAATTTCAGGAACACCGGGACACATGCCCTGTGCATAAGATTGCCTCAAATTTCCAGTGCCATATTATGGTTATCGTACATGTAACCTTATTCTTTATTACAACGTAAAAAGAAGAATATAATATTGCAAAGTATTCTTATTGAACTATAGCTAACGTACTGAAATAAAGGTCATAGTCTGTTGGCCTCTTAAGTATTCACATGGACGAATAGCTAAGATCCTTGCTCTAAAGTAAGGATTTAAGCACATAATTCAAATGAAAACCATACCTCAAATGTTTCACTTCAATAGTTTTATTCGCTTGAATTTTGACTGATGTTCAACTACCGTTTATTACATTACTCGGTTTTATTTACTCAGCTTATCTTATCGTATTATGTGGGATTGGATATAGTGACTACATACACTAGTTGACATCATACACATTTACAGATTAAATTAGATCACCAAAAAAGCGGTGGTATTTCCCATGGAAATGTTTTTTTTTTTGGGAAATGCTCATCATTACTTGTGGTGCTAGACATGGCTACCACCCTATCCAACCCTTCCTCACAATACTCTCATTGTAGCACTGTTACATTGTAGTGAACAACTGATAGAAGACAAAAGAAATATAGCAAAACATATAGGTTATTGATTACGTTTTATTAAACAGTGTTTTGTGGAATGAATAGTTCAAATAGTTTTTTAATTTTGATGAGGGAGCGTGGACTTCCCGTTACCTGGTGTACATCTCGCAGCACCACGTGTTCCGCATAGTTCCGCCACGCTTGGTACAGTTCTCAAAATGTTTGGCACAGTGCAGATGATTACTGAGAGAGAGCGACTCCTCAGACTTTGACTTATTGAAAAAAGTTCGGGTGAAGGTCAAGGAACCATTATAGTAATATCTACGGTCCATGAGCAGTAGGCGTTATTCTTTAGGTGTTAGAACTCTACAGACCTCTTCTCTTTTTTCTGAAAAAAAATTAGTTTTCTCTCAGAACTTTTAACGGAATCCTGATTCGTTTGAATTGTTTCGAACGTTACGTTAAAACAAAAACTAAAATAATTTTAGACTTTTTGAACCAGAAAAGTCTTTGGTTCGATTTTGAAAAGTCGACTTCTTGTTGTGGCACTGAGTGTCTCCTACAATCAACTTATTTGAAAATAAATTGCACCCTTCGATTGAATCATACCGAAGCTTCGAACCGCAGTAGATAATAAATTTTCATTTAAACTGAAGGCCCATACAAGCAACAAAGATAAAACAGGCTATAAAGTACACTTTGAAGAGAAGACCATTAATAACTCTTGTGCTACAATTATACTTTAGATCACCGGAAAATAAAGGTAGATAACTAGTATTAAGTTCTTGCGACACAAATTCGAATGAAAAATCCTGTCTGTTGGTTCGTTTAAAAGTAAAATTCAACAGACACAATTCTAAGGGAAAGAACTAGGTCAAAAATTGACCGTTAGCTTGTTCTGCCCTAGGTTTTTAGGGGTCTAGTGCCATGGAAGACATCGTAAGAAATGGAGAATAAACTTGTCAATTCGTTCCGATTTTTTCTGCTTTTCATACAGTTTTGCACAATGATAGTATTTGTACCACCATACTCAGATGCAAGGAAAGTATGGTCGCAAAGGCCCAATTTTATCGACAAATGAGCCAGTATTGCTCTGTTAGCTCTCCTGCCCCCCCCCCTATGTTTTGAATATGATAAATTTAATTAAAAAAAATAGATAGGTTGCGCCAAAAATATGTTTCACGTTATTACACAAGGTGTAATATACGACTAGTCTTAATCCTCAACCATCCGAAAGTATGCGGTATTAAACTTGTTTCTGTTGTTTTCTACGTAGTTTCTACTTGGAATTGAAATAAGGGTCGAAGCAAAATATGGGCACCTTTTAAGAGTGGAAACTGGGGCTAGTGACAACAGAAAATCCCCAATACCATCTAGTAATTGGTGTTTTTCATGCCTCGCAATTGTTTGTTTTCCGAAACTGAGATCAGGCGCTTATTACTATACAAATTTTTTCCATTACCCTAACTTTATATTATTATTACACGGAAAAAAACTTTACTCTTGTAAGTTACTTATTCTCGTTAGCAGTGCCGGAGTTTGGCTTTTTGTCAGGGGTGGGGGCAAATGTAAGCTTTGCCACCCCCAGCCGCACCATCAATTCTGCAAATATTACAAGTTGTGCCCGAAAATATCACTATTTAAGCTTGTTTCGCTGCCTCCCCAGGCGTGCCACCCGGGGCGCATGTCTCCCATAGCCCCTCCCCCCACCTTGATCCGGCCCTGCTCGTTAGCCTTCGGCTAAGGACGCTACAGTGTAAAAGAAGACTAGCATATGAGAGCAACTATAAATTGTAATAACCTTAACAATGGTTTCTAAATATCCTTTTTTTAAATGACTACGAATTTCCCATAGGACATTGTTTCACATGGTAACAATTGTTTTGGTAACTGGTAACTTTCCGTGGTAATATGGTAACTTCTAAGCGATGCACTAGTGGAACCACGCTTTTTCTGACAGATTATTCACTTCTCTATCATACCCTGCGAGTGTATCACAAAGACATATTCACATGTCCATTAGGCATTATTTCGATTAACATAAAGTCTCTTAAACTGAAATTGGAAAAGAGCCACATATCCGAAAAATTGTCGTTTTATTAATATTAAGTACACTAATATTCTAAAATGGGTGATAGATTATAAGCTCCAAAGAATATTTTTATTTCCGGAGACAACAATTCCCCCTCCCTCTCAGAACTATTTTTGGTAGAAGGGGCAGAGATATGATAGTTATTTTAAAGACGACAGCAATTACTCAGCACTTGTTGATCGTACAACGAAAGATGCAGTCTCTCTGAATTTCAAAACTAAGTGTTTTCCCAAAATTAAGAAATAGACTCTAGGGGCTGTGAGAAGTCTAAAAATGAACAAGAGAATCTTGAAGTTGCCAGTGGGCCGTCAAGGGTCAATCTAACCTTTATTTTGACATGTACAATTTGACAGCACTAACCTAGAGGTGGTATAGACGAAAAAAAGATGGGAGCAATTCAACTATGAAAAGGATCGTTTTTTGGCCTTCCCCACATTAAAAAAGCGAATTCAGCATTTTCAAATTTTATGGAGGGGTGGAGGTAAAATCTTGATGCCCCTTCCCCTGGGCACTAGTAGTGAGGCCTCTGAGGTTTAAACGACACACATAGGGAAATTAATACAGGGAAATTAACATATATTTGTTGGTTATGTTTGATGTTTGTTGGTTACGTTATGTTGGTTATGTGATTTTTTGTTTGTTGGTTATGTTGGTTACTGTTTGATGGTTATGTTGTTTGATGTTTGTTGGTTGTTGGTTTTGAGTGTTAGTTATGTTGGTTGTTGTATGTTGGTTGTTTGATGGTTATGTTTGAGTGTTATGCTATGTTGTTTGATGGTTTTGTTGTTTCTTGGTTATGTTATGTTGCTGTTGTTTGTTGGTTATGCGGTTTGATGTTTGTTGGTTATTTTGTTTGATGTTTGTTGGTTATGAGTGTTGGTTATGTGATTTGATTTCTATGAATGTTGGTTATGTGATATGTTGTTTCTTGGTTATGTTATGTTGATGTTTGTTGGTTGTTGGTTGTTATTTGATGGCTATGCTGTTTGATGTTTGTTGGTTGTTGGTTATGTTGTTTGATGGTTATGAATGTTGGTTATGTTACGTTGGTTATGGGATTTGTTGGTTTGTGCTTGATGGTTATGTTGGTTATGTTATGAAGATTATGTTGTTTGATGTTTGTTGGTTATGTTGTTTGATGGTTACACTGTTTGTTGTTTATGTTGGTTATTGGTGATTTGATGGTTTTGTTTGTTGTTGTTTGTTGGTTATGTGGTTTGATGGTTATGTTGGTTATGTTTTTTGATGGTTATATTTGATTGTTATGATGTTTGTTCGTTATGCTTGCAGGATATATTTGAAATAAATGGCGTTACCAGGCAAAATTCCAGCCTTGTTTCTAGGCAAATCATGTCTAGACGTGTTCCTAGGTGCTAGAAGCCATTTTATTGATCCCCTATACAAAAATATGTACCCCCAGGTACTAGAAGCCATTTTATTGATCCCCTATACAAAAATATGCTTCCCAGGTGCTAGAAGCCATATTGCTTTTCCCCTTATACAAAAATATGCTCCCCAG
This sequence comes from Artemia sp. Qi Xiang Cuo, assembly GCF_049724085.1. NCBI lineage: Eukaryota > Metazoa > Arthropoda > Branchiopoda > Anostraca > Artemiidae > Artemia > Artemia sp. Qi Xiang Cuo. The sequence continues at coordinate 20,023,985 of NC_142812.1, read as the reverse complement.
GTGCTAGAAGCCATATTGTTTTTCCCCTGTGCAAATCATGCCTCCCCCACAATGTTTTTCAATTAAAAGCCTTAGAGGGCTTCCCCTTCAAAGATCCCCGTACGTGGGGAATTGTATTAATACTCTACTGAGGGAACAAAACACTATCAGTCTCTTATAACTAGTTGAAAAGAATAAAAACATCTAAAATAATGGATAGTTCCTACATTAAAGTAAGTCCATTTCTCTATTATAGCTTTCTCCTTTATCCGGGTTTTTGCTAACCGAGACCTATCCCCCCCCCCTAACCCAAAAAAAAACTCTTTCCACTACACGTTGTTTATATTCGTTTGAAAGCATAAAATACGTTCTTTTTACTGTGTAAAAAAACCCAGCCTCCCTCAATTCCTTACCAATTAATTCTTTTTTACTCAAAATAGTCTCTTTTTCCCATTATGCATTGAAACCGAGAAACCACTAAGTTTCACACTTCCCTTTGCGATCTAAACAAATACATATGTGAATATGTCTCAAAAGAGGAGAGGCTTTGTAAACAACCTTCGCAAGGAAAGGATAAGCCTTAATTAAGCTTGCGGGGCTTGACATAACACCCGTCAACTCTTTGGTTTAGGTATTAATGTGCCGCTCCCCTATGATGTTAAGCCGGTAATAGGTCAACCTGGCTTAATCAGTTCAGTAAATAGGTTAAAACCGTAATTATTGCATCCTATCAAATGCGTATCCGGGCTGCTAAATCTGTTAAATTTGTACTTAAACATAGGAAATGGTCGCACAAAAAGACGATTTTTTCCAGTCAAATTAACAACGTATTTTCTACAGTAAACCATATGAATTTCAAGAGGTAGTAGGTGTTGCTTATGATAAATATTTTAATATGGTAAATTTAATTGCCTCCATTTTGAGTATTCAGTGTTTATATGGGGGGGGAGGGGAGGGTTAAGAATCCCTCCGAAGCATACTTGCCATGAGAAGGTATTTTGAGGCTGGGATTGATTTAAATGCTCTTAATTTCAAATTTCTAGTTTTTTCTTTTCTTTTTTTAAAATCCTGTGAGTAAAGGGACGATTACTATTGCCTATTATTTGATCAATCAGTTTATCAAGTATTCAAAAGGGAAAGAAAGAATAAAACTTCAGAAAAGGCTCAAGGTGAAATTTAAGAAACAAAAACAATAAAAAACAATAATTTTAAGAAGCAAACAATAAAACTTTGCAAAAAAGAAATAAACGATAAATAGACTTAAGAAACAAAAACAATAAAAAACAATACATTTCAGAAACAATCAAAAAAACTACGCAAAAAAGAAATACAGGATAAACAGTCCAAGAAAAAGAAAAACAGAGAAAAAATATACAGAATAAACAATAAAGGTAAAAAACAAAAAAAAATTAAGAAGAAGCTTAAGATAAAACTTAAGAAACAAAAGCAATAAAAATTTAAAATTTAAGTTATAGACTATAAACTGCGCAAAAAAATTGACGATCTAATAAAAAGAAACAATATAAAGAATAGAGAATAAAATTAAATAAGCAATACAAGTAATGAAAAACAAAACTTAAGAAAAACTTAAAATATGTGGTCATCTGAACATGTACAGAGTAGGGGAAGAGGTGCTATTTTAGGGCTAAGTGACGTCAGAGCCACACGTCATTTTTCTAGGCCAATCAGAGAGCTAGAAATACTAATGGGAGTGACATCACTTGACCTCCATGAATTTAGCTTGAATTTACGTAATACCCTTGTCGAAATCGAACTACGCAATATCTGTTTTTGTATGATTCCAACTGTATAATTTGTTTACGCTTCAAGCCTAATATATCAGTTCTTTTGAAGCCATTGAGGGATAAACACTGTATAAAATGGAGAGTATTGATTTTATTGCTACGCAAATTTATATCGTAAGTTTTATTTTATAAATAATTAATTGAAATATTTGGGTACTATTGCATTATATTGGAGACACATGAAAAAAGACAAGTCTCCATAATAAAATAAATAATGGATGAAAAATACTTTAGAAGCAAATTTGGGTTACATATTTGCACACTATGGGGGAGGGGTGGTTGCGTAAAGCATATATTAAATGTAACCCTGCTAGGATTTTTTCTCTGAACAGGTTAATTTATTTGGGGTCTAGCCTAGCAGTGAAAATGTTGGTTGATGTAAATTTTAGGTATGTAAGCTGTGTGTATGTGTTAACGAGCTTTCCTTTATCTAATTATAGGTCAATATAGTTGAAACGTGCTATTAAGCCTTTATTTCTAGGGTTTATAGCATTTCGAAGGTTTTATAATGGGGAGTCTAGAGCGTAGCCTAGACCAACAATGAAATTCATCCCCACTTATTTCTGTTTTAGAAACATAATTTCTTTAATGCTTATTGACTACCTCATAATGGTTAATGACTGCAAAAATATTTATTTCAACTTATTTCAGTTTTAGATCTAGTATCCAATAGTATATGAATGGCTTCTTTCAACTTTGATAAACTTGTTATTATCCAAAAACAAGAAAAAAAATTGTTTTACACATAATCATTGAATTTTTATAAACTTCACGGAATCTTAATGACAGTGTCTTTTGCTTGAACAGTACAAGATGTCAAAATATTTTTTTACACTCATAATCTAAGAATAGTTATCTTCATTAGAAAGAGATTGACTTTTAAAACCAGTTCGCCCTTTTGAACTTCAGATGTGCTATTTACATTTCGTTTTCATTAGAGTAGAATTTTTTTTGCATTAATATAGAAGAGGAAGAGGGGTGAGCTGTGAAAATTGGGGGCGATTTTTTTCACTATGGCTCTTACAAAAAAAACAAAAAAAACTTTAATTTAATTTCTTTTTAAGGATAATTTTGAAGAACGCGACACTCCTCCTCCCCCCGAAAAGAAACCCCGGATAGAGGATGGAAATCACTTACGACCTTCTGTAATTAAATACGCCGCACCCTTTATGTCCTATATAAAAGACGAGAATGCACTCACCGACAATACAAGACCCTGTAAACAAGAAAGCGAACTGGCAATGAACATGATGGTCTCGCAAGAAGCAAATAATGTGAGTTTTAATTTACTGATATTTTCTTGTAAATAGACTAGCAGTCACTAATGGCAAATTCTCCTTTTTTGGCATTATCGACAACTGAATAACATCAAATAGAAAAGTGATAGTTCTTGTCACATCAAGTTTGACATGGGATAACAATTATTACATCAAGAAGAGCTACAATTCTAAATCAAACCATTTCTTAAAGTATTTCCGGTTTGTAACCAATCACTTCAACAACAAGTATTTAACAGATTGTGATATGTACATGTCACAACACGATTAACATATGGGTAACATCCCCCCCTTCAAATTATTACATCAAGAGTTACAATTCTAAATCAAACCATTTCTAAAAGTATTTCCGGTTTATAACCAATCTCTTCCACAACAAGTAATTAACTAATTTTTTGCAAACTAAATGAATATTCGTATACATCTGAATATCACATTATGTGATGCTATATTTGTCATTTTTCTTTCTACTTGATTATTATTAAACAGCAACTGTCTGTGTATGTATGTGATATAACATCTACACCCCTTTGAGCATAGCTCGTAAATTATACAATTTGCCGTAATTTTAACAATGTATTTTATTATGGTGGGAGAGATGATGGGGTGGTGGAGGGGACAAGTAAGATCCTATGTTTTTCCAAAACAGATAAAGAGTATTAAGATGAAATTTTCAGGGAATGTTGGACAAAATCAGAACCTACTATGTTCATTTAGATTGTAAATATGATATAGCAATAATACATAGGGGGTATTAATTTGAAACTCTCAGGATATGTATAAGGTGGTTAGGGGGGGGGGAGTCAACTAACCAAATTACACTATACGCACGCAGATAGTGATATTGCATCTGCTTCTGCTACTACTACTACAATAAGCATTTTTTTTAATGATATGAAAATATAGGTTATTAATAATAAAATCTTCGACTTTTTTTTAAAATAGGGTGATTTATACACTTTGAAAATAACCTATTTTCGAGAGATGGCCTGAAAGGGATAGAATATCCCTTTAAAACCAAGTAAGATCCTAGGTTTTTCCAAAACCAATAAAGAGCATTAAGATGAAATTTTCAGGAAATTTTGGACAAAATCAGAACCTACTATGTTCAGTTAGATTGTAAATATGATATATCAGTAAGACAGAGGGGGGCTATTAAATTGAAACTTTCCTGATATATATAGAGTGGTTAGGGGGACAGTGAACTAACCAAATGACACTGTGTGCACACAGATAATAATATTGCTTCTGCTTCTGCTACTAAGCGTGTTTTTTTTATTTACAATAGATATGTTTTAAATGATATGAAAATATGTGTCGCTAATAATCCAATTTTCAACTTCTTTTAAAAAATGGGGTGATTCATAAATTTGAAAATAAGATATTTCCTTTATAGGTTAGAACGGATGTCATATCATCACTACCTTCTCCCCCATCTGAAGAATTAAGTCATGAACTATGTGACCTCATTGACGAGACGGCTTTAATTGAAGTGTCAATAGAGTTTCGTGATATTCAGGTCGTTGGAACACCACCTATCAATGAATGGTAAGGTAATTTTTTACGGGAGTGTGATGGTAGTGATAATTTAGATGATATACCTTCTGACATTAGTGATGACTCTGAATGTGCAGGTAACATATTAGGAAAATATTTCAGTGTTGGTAATAATTCTTTAGATGTAGACCCTAGCACAGTTGAATAAATCAGAGAGGTTAGTTCAGATCAAGGTGTGCTAGACAGCGATTTAGCTTGGCTGAGTCCTAACACTTCAAAAATTTTAGATAATTTTTGTCGTGAGTTAAATGAGATCCCTCCCCCAACAAATTTATTGGACATAACCCCATTTCAACCAACTTTAATTGAAGAAGAAAATAAATTCGCTTGCGCAGATTTACATAGTCCTAACACGTTATAGATTATGTTAAGCGAGCTGGGGGAATTCACTCCAAATGCCAACCCTATTTTTGATGTTGAACAAAGTAGAGGAGGGGTAGGTAGTGGTGATATACAATTCTCACCATCACCACTACCCGAATTTCATGAGGCAAATTCAATCCTGAATACGATAGACGTTTTCACTGCGACATTCGGTGATCCCTTTAATACACTGATGGCTTGGGTTATTATAAGTGATCCCATAAATATTATCCATACATATGTAGAGAAGATTCGACCGCTTCTTAAGCACCAAATTCAAGCGTGGGGAGGGCGAGACAGCATAAAGGCCTAAATTGTTTAAAAAATATTCTATTTAAATGAAAAACACCGTGAAGGCTACTAAAATTATGCGCAAACTGAAATTTTGTTCCTTCGCCCACAATTGGTAAATTTTGAGAAATTTTTCATGGATTGGGTAGAAAATGTTGTCACTATTTTGGACAATTATAATGAGAAGGGTAGTGGTTCAGTGGTTTTATTTGTTGAAAATTTAAGTGTTAATATATGTAAATTTAAAAAAGATTTTATTTTAAGAGGGGGAGGGGCGTCTGAGGGGTCTATAGTTTTAAAATATAATCCTGATTTAGAAGGATGCAAGGGTGTCCAACGAAACTGTTTCGAAGCAAGCCAAAAGTGTTTCATGTACGTATTTCTTATATCGACTTTCGAACCTCTGAAAGATAAAGCTAAAAAGAGAAATTTGTGCTAGAAGGCCGTACAGGGGAAAGAGGGATCTGATTTTCCCCGAGTTGATTTCACTTGTTTAACAGATAAATTTCCTGTAACACTCAAAGGAATAGATATTTTTGAACAGGAAAACGCGCATTGAAAAGATTGGTGTTACAGTGCTACAATACAAAACGTAATTTGAAACGGGGATGCGTACTAATAAGAAGGGGATAGTATTTCCAGTAAGGGCGCCGTCGATTGAATCTGTGAAACATTGGGTTTGGCTGTTGTACACACCACCTAGTGAACCTGATTCAATTGGCCTTTTCAATCCAATAATTGATATTTTTAGAGTCCTGGGAGGGGTAAGAATCTAGGGGTACGTTATTATTGCCAAATGTGTTTGTCCCAATTTCGTAGCGACACAAATCTAGAGAATGACATGAAACATTGCAAACGACACGTTTATCAATTTGTGGAGACAGTTGCTGATGACCGATCTTAATGTTTTACGATTTAGAAATTTCTAGAATACATTTATACAAAGTGATAAAATAAGCTTGGACTTCGAGGCTAAACTCACAGGTGTGAACGACCCCCAATATCCAAATCGTACCAAAGAACATCAAGCTATTGCAGTTTCCAATGTCAATGCTCAAAGAGACGACAGTAACACTATGCAACTATTAGAAATAGTTGAAACGTTGGACGTAGAGGATTGTATGGTCAAAGCATTGACTAAATTAATCGTCACAGCAAAAAGGGCAATCTCCTGGTTGCGACATACACATTACCCTATAATTCTATCAGCAGATGATCGCTTGGCAATTAAAAATGGGAAAATATATTGGGTATGTAAGGGGGGATTTGAAGAGGGGACTAAGGGGAAAGGGACTAGGGGAAAATAGACTAAGGGGGGAAGGGGAAAGTCCGTGACCATGATTTATGGCAGGAAATATCATCAGGAGGTAGGTATTTTCGTGGCGTTGCACATTAATCGTGCATTGTGAATGTGAGCCAGCAGTTCTTTATACCAGTTTTCATTTACAATTCCAATTACGATTTGAATTTTATTTTACCGGCATTGGCATGTATCCACAGGGAGGGAGTTGCAGATAGCCCATGGGTAGATAACTCATTTACCTATAATATTATACCCAAATCAACTGAGCAGTTGCTGCTTTTAGAATTCAAATGGCAAGCAGTGGATAACGGGCATACGTGTTGGAATAAAATCCGTTTTTTATATTCCTATAGTTTTTCCCCAAAGCGCTCAGCCAACTCCTTCAAGTGCAGAAAAGTGACAATTTTGATAGTTTCCCTCTGCTTAAACAACACTTTCCCGGTAATGAAATATATGACTTTCTAACTTGTAAAGGCATATAAGTATATGATTATTACTACTCTGGCGCAAGGTTAAGTGAGGAGAAACTCCCTCCCATTGAAGCACTCTATAATTTACTTACCGATAGTGAGTGCACAGCCGAAGACTGAGAATTTGCCATGAGAGTTTGGGCTAAGGGGGCTGTAAAAATGGTTGGGATTATTGTAGAATGTACTTTGCAAGCGATGTGTTAACTCTTTTAGATATTGTCTGCAAGAACACAGACCAAATCTATTTGGAGTTCGGCCTAAATTGGGTATCATTTTTCAACACCACACCTGGTGATAAATTTAATTCTAAAAATCAGTAGGGAGAAAATAGGTCTGATAACCGATGTGGATCAACACTTATTTGTAGAAAGATCGATGAGGGGGATATTTTTTTCACGGGGACCGTGTCATGACAACTGATCCAACTGGACAGAACTCTGTTGACGGCGACGGTGTTAAGTCCAACGCTGTTTTTCTAGACATGAACTCACTCTATCCCTTGGCAATGTCTCACTACAGTTTACTGTGTGGCAATTACAAATGGGTTGAAAATACCTGTGCCTTAGATTTCCCCGACATTCACGCTGTCGAGTAAAATGGTCCCAAGGGTGGTGCTCCAATGGATCTCCACGACTCCGTAAAAAATTTTGTTTTTCCGTGTGTAAATAGACCGGTGATCAAGGACTCTTTGAGTCCCTATAATTTGTCTTTGGTCGCGGATATGGGCATGCATTGGACCCCCTCCAAACAGAAACTAATTGCAGATCTGGACCCGAAACAGAATATTGTTGTTCACCATGTACTATTGCGGTGGATGGTGACCAACGGTTTCAGGGTTACAAAGATACACAGAGCCCTGCAATTTGACCAAAAACCCTACTTAAAAACCCTTATTGACCCGTTTGTTAGTAAACATTCACAGGCAAAAAGTATAAGTTGAAAAATAAATCTATAAACTTATTTGAAATTCAGCTTTGGTAAAATGTGCGAAAGCGTACGAAACGGATCTTGTTGTCACGTCGTAACCTCCCCCCGAGACAGTTTTAGAATTGACACCGACCCCCAACTTCAAAACATTCACTGTCATAGACTCGAATATGGTTCTTCTACACAGAAAAAAGACAAATGTCGTTCTGAATAAGAATATCGCGGATGGGAGTTCAGTACTGGAAATTTCTAAGAAACTTATGTTGTCATTCTTTTACAGTGTGTGTAAGGTACAATGGCCAAGGGAGGTGGAAGTTCAAGTGTACTATGGAGATACAGATTCGTTCCTATTAAAAGTTAAAACCGAAAATTTATTGGCAGATTTGGAAAATGGCGCACATATCAGCTCTCGGATGGATTTTACGAATTGGAATGAGAGCATCAATCCCGAGTTGGTGAAACGCCAGGCCTCCAATCAATTGTTAATGTTAAAGTCAGATACGGGGAGCGATTTAATGTCCAATGGGGTGTTCCCCGGTCCGAAAATACTGTGTGGAAACACACACTAAGGATTTAAAACAAGCGCGCAAAGGGGTACCTACACACTTTGTAAAATATAATTTTGACATGAGTGTCTACAGAAACTGTGTGAAGAGTAGTTTAGTGCCAAGAGCAAAAGTAATGGCTATTCGCTCTCTACAATTTAAAAATTATACTGTTAGAGTGTCAAAAAAATGCAATGTCTTGCATATCCGACAAGGTCTATGTACGTGAGGATGTTGTGAAGGTAATCCCCCATGGTCACTACAATATTTCAGATCGAGTTGAATGTATGGAGTTTAGAAAACAACTCGGTCTGGATAAATTATCTTAAATTCAAAAATAGTACTTGGTGGGTGGGTGGATTGGTGGAGGAGAACAGTTTCCCTATAATATACACTCTATTTTGCCATCGTCTTCATCATCAACATCATCATCGTCAATATCGTCGTTATCATTTAACTTTTGCTGCTATTGTATACAGTTTTTTTCCGCCCCAGCGGGCCGGCCCCTGCGCTTTCCGGCCCCTGGGAGTGGGGGGCTCCTGTCCCAGCCTTCCGTCCCGGGGGGTGGGGGGGGGTCCAAACCGGCCTTCTGTCCGGAGAGGGGGGCAGCCCAAGGGGGGAGGGTATTCGCATCTCTTAAATGTTGTAAATAGTGTTTTATATTTTTTCTTAGTCTACAAATATGTTCAACTGTGCTGCTGTTCTTGCTTTTGCTACTGAAGTGTATTCATTATTTAAAATGCATGTTGTTTTTTGTTCTTGTTGTTATTTTCAATAAATGAAAAATCTTAAATTGTTGTTGTTCTATTCTCTTGCTACTATTATTGATTGTTGTACAAAAATTGTTGCTAATAAATGAAAAAATATGCTTTTGTTGTTCTTGTTGCTATTGAATATCGTACTAGATAGATGCTGTTGCTGTAGTCTAGGGGAAATTATTATATTATTTATTGATTATACAAGTGTCTCAACTATTTCTAACAGTCGCATAGTGTTACTGTCGTGTCTATGAGCATGGGCATAGGAAACTGCAATAGCTTGATGTTCTTTAATATGATTTGGATAATGGGGGTCGTTCACATCTGTGAGTTTAGTCTCGCAGTCCAAACTTATTTTATCACTTTGCATAAGTGTATTCTAGATATTTCTAAATCGTAAAATTGATCGGTCACCAGCAACTGTCTCCAAAGATTGATAGCCGTGTCGTTTGCAATGTCATTTCATTCTCTAGATTTATATCGCTACGAAATTGGGACAAACACATTGGGCAATAGTAATGTATCCCTAGATTCTTACGCCCTCCTAGAACTCTACTAATTTCCATTATTGGATTGAAATGGCCAATTGAATCAGGTTCACTAGGTGGTGTGTACAACAGCCAAACCCAATGTTTCATAGATTTAATCGACGGCACCCTTACTGGAAATATTACCCCTTTTTTATTAGTACGCACCCCGTTTCAAATTCCGTTTCGTATTGTAGCACTGTAATACCAATCTTTAAATGCGCGTTTGTCCTTTAAGAAATATCTATTCCTTTGATTTTGAAAGGAAATTTATCTGTTAAACAAGTGAAATCTGCTCGGGGAAAATTAGACCCCTCTTTCCCATAAACATCCTACTTGTCCAAATTTCTCTTTTTAGCTTTATCTTTCAGAGGCCAGAAAACCGATATAATAAATGCGTGCATGAGACACTTTTGACCTGTTTTGAAACAGATTAGTTGGACACCCTTGCGTCCTTCTAAATCAAGATTATATTTTAAAACTATAGACTCTGCCCCCGCCCCTCCCCTTCTTAAAATAAAATTCTTTTTTAAATTCACATATATTTACACTTAAATTTCCAACAATTAAAACTACTGAACTACTACCCTTCTAATTATAATTGTCTAAATGATTGACAACATTTTCTACCCATTCCACGAAAACTTTCTCAAAATTCCCCAATTGTGGGTGAAGGACCAACATTTCAGTTTCAACATACCAATAGTATACTTCGACGTGATTTTCATTTTAATAGAATATTTTTTAAACAATTTAGGCCTTTATGCTGTCTCGCCCTCCCCACGCTTGAATTTGGTGCTTAAGAAGCTTTTGAATCTTCTCTACATATGTATGGATAATATTTATGGGATCACTTATAATAACCCAAGCCATCAGTGTATTAAAGGGATCACCGAATGTCGCAGTGAAAATGTCTATCGTATTCAGGATTGAATTTGTTATCTAAAATTCGGGTAGTGGTGATGGTGAGAATTGTATATCACCACTACCTACCCCTCCCCCACTTTGTTCAACATCAACAATAGGGTTGATATGTGGAGTGAAATCCCCCAGTTCGCATAACATAGCCTCTAACTTGTTAGGACTATGTGAATCAGTGTAAGTGAATTTATTTTCTTCTTTAATTAATTTCGGTTGAAATGGGGTTATGTCTATTAAATCTGTTGGGGGAGAGATCTCATTTAACTCACGAATAAAACTATCTAAAATTTGTGAAGTGTTAGGACTCGGCCAAGCTAAATCGCTTTCTAGCATACCTTGATCTGAACTAACTTCTATACTTTGTATAACTGTACTAGGGTCTACATCTAAAGAATTATTACCAACACTGAAATATTTTCCTAATATGTTACCTGCCCATTCAGAGTCATCACTAATGTCAGAAGGTATATCATCTAAATTATCACTATCATCACACTCCCGTAAAAAATTACCTTACCATTCATCGAATGGTGGAGTTCCAACGACCTGAATATCACGAAACTCTATTGACCCTTCAATTAAAGCCGTCTCGTCAATGAGGTCACATAGTTCATGACTTAATTCTTCAGATGGGGGAGAAGGTAGTGATGATATGACATCCGTTCTAACCTATAAAGAAAATAGGTTATTTTCAAAGTTTATAAATCCCCCTATTTTTTAAAAAGCCGAAAATTGGATTATTAACGACGTATATTTTCATATCATTTAAAATATATGTATTATAATGAAAAAAAACACGCTTAGTAGCAGAAGCAATATCTGTGTGCACATAGTGTCATTTGGTTAGTTCACTGTTCCCCCTAACCACTCTATACATATCCTGAAAGTTTCAATTTAATACCCTCTCTATGTATTACTGATATATCATATTTGCAATCCAAATGAACATAGTAGGTTATGTTTTCTTCCAATATTCCCTGAAAATTTCATCTTAATACTTTTTATCAGTTTTGAAAAAACCTAGGATCTTAAATGGTATTAAAGGGTTATGCTAACCCTTTCAGATCATCTCCTGAATATAGCTTATTTTCAAAGTGCATAAATCACCCTATTTAAAAAAAAAAGTCAAAAATTGGATTATTAGCAACCTATATTTTCAAATCATTTAAAAAACACGCTTATTGTAGTAGTAGTAGTAGCAGCAGAAGCAATATCGCAATCTGTGTGCGTATAGTGTCATTTGGTTAGTTCACTGCCCGCTTCTCTAACCACTCTATACATATCCTGAGAGTTTCAATTTAATACCCCCCCCCCTATGTACTACTGTTATATTATATTTACAACCTACATGTACATACTAGGTTCTGATTTTTTCCAACATTCCCTGAAAATTTCACCTTAATACTCTTTATCTGTTTTGGAAAAACCTGGGATCTTACTTGCCCCCCCCCCCACCACATCACCTCTCCCACCGTAATAAAATACATTCTTAAAACTACGGCAAATTGTATAACTTACGAGCTATGTTCAAAGGGGTGTAGATGTTATATCACATACATACACAGACAGTTGCTGTTTAATAATAATCAAGTAGAAAGAAAAATGACAAATATAGCAGCACATAATGTGTTATTCAGATGTATATAAATATTCATTTAGTATGCGAAAAATCAGTTAATTACTTGTTGTTGAAGTGACTGGTTATAAACCGCAAATACTTTTAGAAATGGTTTGATTGAGAATTGTAGCTCTTCTTGATGTAATAATTGAAGGGTAGCGTTATCCCATGTCAAACGTGGTGTGACCAGCATATTTCTATTTGATGTTATTCAGTTGTCAATAATGCCAAAAAAGGAGAATTTGCCGATAGTGACTGCTAGTCTATTTACAAGAAATATCAGAAAATTAAAACTCACATTATTTGCTTCTTGCGAGACCATCATGTTCATTGCCAGTTCGCTTTCTTGTTTACAGGGTCTTTCATTGTCGGTGAGTGCATTCTCGTCTTTTATATAGGACATAAAGGGTGTAGCGTATTTAATTACAGAAGGACGTGAGTGATTTCCATCCTCAATCCAGGGCTTCTTTTCGGGGGGAGGGGCGCATTATTCAAAACTATCCTTAAAAAGAAATTAAATTATAGTTTTTTTTATGTAAGAGCCATAGTGAAAAAAGCTCACCCCTCCCCGTCTTCTATATTAATGCGAAAAAAATTTCTACTCTAATGAAAACGAAATGTAAATAGCACATCTGAAGTTCAAAAGGGCGAACTGGTTTTAAAAGTCAATCTCTCTCTCTCTAACGAAGATAACTTTTCTTAGCTTATGGGTGTAAAAAAAAATATTTTTACATCTTGTACGTTTCAAGAAAAAGACACAGTCATTAAGATTCGGTGAGGTTTTTAAAAATTTAATGATTATATGTAAAACAATTATTTTCGTGTTGTTGGATAAAAACGAGTTTATCAAAGTTGAAATAAGCCCTTATATACTATCGGATAATAGATCTAAAACCGAAATAAGTTGAAATAAAGATTTTTTGCAGTCATTAACTATTATGAGATAGTCAAAAAGCATTAAAGAAATTCTGTTTCTAAAAATAGAATTAAGTGGTGACAAGACCCCTCGTTATAAAACCTTTTAAATGCTATAAACTCTAGAAATAAAGGCTTAATAGCACGTTCCCACTATATAGACCTATAATTAGACACAAAAAGCTGGTTAACACATACACACAGCTTATATACCTAAAATTTACATCAACCGACATTTTCACTGCTAGGCTAGACCCCAAATAAACTAATGTGTTCAGAGAAAAAATCCTAGCAGGGTTACATTTAATATATGCTTTACGAAACCCCCCCCCCTCCCCAATGTGCAAATATGTACCCCAAATTTGTTTGTAAAGTATTTTTCATACATTCTTTATTTTATTAAGTAAACTTGTCTTTTTTCATGTGTCTCCAATATAATGCAATAGTACCCAAATATTTCAATTAATTATTTATAAAATAAAACTTACGATATAAATTCATAACATCATAACAAAAACAGATATTGCTTAGTTCGATTTCGACAAGGATTTTACGTAAATTCAAGCTAAATTCATGGAGATCAAGTGATGTCACTCCCGTTAGTATTTTTAGCTCCCTGATTGGCCTAGAAAAAGAACGTGTGGTTGTGACGTCACTTAACCCTGAAATAGCACCCCTTTTCCTACTGTACACTCATTGTACCATGAGTGTACGGTTAAGTCTTGGGCATTCACGCGTTATTTGGATGTCTTAATATGGTAAATGAAGCCTGTATTTTGTTGCATTAAACGGAAAAAAATGGACAGTCTCAATTAAATGTAAGGAGCTGTGCTAGCTTTAAATGGATGTTAATTATCCTGACCCAAAAATTGCAGGTAGATTAGATAAGAGGTAGATAAGAGTCCCCTCTACTTCTATTTACTTCCATATTAGGGAGGATAAGGGTTAAATTTCTCCACGATTGAAGAAGACTCGTCTTTTCGGGTTAAGTCAAGTAATTTTGGCTTGAGATTCAATTTGTAACCCCGCAACCTCTTTTCCTTATTATTTGAAAAAAACTAGGTTTTCTAAAGAGTTAAAGAGGCTGAGTTACAAGGTCGAACCTTAAAACGTACAGGTATTAGGAGGCACAGTTGGGGGGCTGCCGGCCCCCAAACCCCCCGCTTTCGCAGCCTTTAAATATAAAAAAAAAATTCTTTAAACTGAAAGTAAGGAGCGACATTAAAACTTAAAACGAACAGAAATTATTCCGTATATGAAAGAGGCTGTGCCCTCCTCAACGCCTCGCTCTTTACGCTAAAGCTTTTATTGTTTAAAAAAAGAGTTGTGAGAAAGTCAAACTTTAGCGTAAAGAGCGAGGCGTTGAGGAGGGCACAGCCTCTTTCATATACGGAATAATTTCTGTTCTTTTTAAGTTTTAATGTCGCTCCTTACTTTCAGTTTAAAGAAATTTTTTTTTTATATTTAAAGGCTGCGAAAGCGGGGTTTGGGGGCGGCAGCCCCAACTGTGCCTCCTAATCCCTGTACGTTTTAAGGTTCGACCTTGTAACTCAGCCTCTTTAACTCTTTAGAAAACGTAGTTTTTTTCAAATAATTTCTGCACGTTTTTGTACAGTTTATTACTTATTATTGCTTGACTAACTGTTAGCTGATCGTGTCAGGAGTTAAAGTTGGGGGGCTGCCGCCCCCAAACCCCCCGCTCTTGAACATTCTTATGTTAAGGCTTTTAATTCCTGAATACTCAAATCACGTCGTACAGGGTGCCTCCTAATCCCTGTACGTTTTAAGGTTCGAACTTGTGACTCAGCCTCTTTAACAGCCCCCCAACTGTGCCTCCTAATCCCTGTACGTTTTAAGGGTCGACCTTGTAACTCAGCCTCTTTAACTCTTTAGAAAACGTAATTTTTTTCAAATAATTTAAAAAAGAAACTGAGTTTCTTTTCAAAGTATATAAAAAAGTTGCTCTGATGGTGAATCGAACCCGAGTTTTCCGTTTGAAAGTCTGAAGTCTCAGCCGCTGGACTATACAAACACAATTGTAATTGTTGTTTAGCAAGTATAAGGTATTTTCGACGCAAGCAAATTCCCAAAAATCTTGATATGTGGTTTTTGGAAAACAGGGAAGGAGTGATCAGATTGAGCTGAAATTTCGACGATAAGCTCCCAGGCCCCAGGAAAGCTTATCCTCTAAATTTCAGCCCGATCAGACAACGTTAAAGGGGGGTTGTGGAGGGAAAAATTAACATGGGCTAATATAGGAAAACGAGGTTTTTCGTAAATGTAAATTCGGGGGATAATTTTTTCGGTCTGAAAATATCAAAAGGCCCTAACAGGTCGAATTCTGCTTCGAATGTGTCCTCATTCAACCGGATCCGGTGCCACCTGGGGCCTGTTGGCGTGGCTAACAAAAAAAAAAAGAAATGATGATGTATTTTAAGTGGCTATATTTGGTTTTTTTAAAACAGGGACGTAGTGATCGGATTCAGCTGAAAATTCGAGGATAAGCTCCCGGGCCCTATGAAAGCTTAACCTCTAAATTTCAGCCCAATCGGACAACGTTAAAGGGGGGCTGTGGTGGGAGGGTCCAAACTTCCGGCCCAGTTTACCCCATGAAGATAAAGTCGGAGGAGGATGAAATTTTGCAAGTTTCTTAGTTTGAGCTTGGGCTACAAAATGCAATTACCGCCGTCTCTCTGCGACCTCTAGGACCTGAAATCGCTTAACATTGTGGTGGGTCGCCTCTTTATAGAGGCACAAGTGTGCCTCCTTGACCGTGAAGTATTTTATTCTGGAGCATGTCTCTTTGACTTGATATCTTTGTCTTTTTTATTATCATTTTTAAAATGCAATCTGAATGAGTGAAAATAGCAGTACGTTTTAGGACAAAAATCAGAATGAAGTCTTCTGTTTTAACAGCCCCCCCTCCTACATACTACCAAAGCATGGGGTCATCTGAGCTGAAAACTCTTGGGACCGAGGAAGACCTGATTAAAGCATGAAGCTTAGTTGGGCCAGACACCATTATCCATGCTGCTCTGCGTCCGAGTGAAAGTGCCATTAATACTGTCACTTATGCTCAGTTGAAGACATTCGCAATTATTCCTTGCTTTTGGCCACAGCTCATTTATATAGGTCCGTGTCTCAGCGTCACCGCTTCAAATATTAAAGAGTGTTTAAAAAACACCCTGTACATCATCACAAATGACCGAATTATTATTTCTGTTGATGACTACTCCCCACCCTGTGCCTGCTGTTCACAAACAACAGGCCTTGATTCTGGAGAACAGTATTATGAGAACATTGTGGAAGTAGGTGTGGATAACAGAGGTCAAGGTTGTACGATATTTAGAGTATCTAAAGTCAGGATACAGTTTGTGTCAACGATAGCGCTTCTGATAGTTGATAATCCAGTAGAAGTAGTGGATTTGAATAAGGAAGTTGGAAGTAGACATGTAGTTATTCAGCAACCGATTGAATCGCAGCTAGAATTTCAGAAAACAATCTTTTTCGCGGCGTATAATTCTCCAAACAACTTCTCCATTGTTAATTTGAGTGATGATCCGCAGAGGTGGCAAGAGTTTCAAAATGAAATAAGAGGGCGCCTTAATATTCCTCACCATCTATCTTTAATTTTTAAACTAGCTGACATTAATGCCAAAGTGACCTCTACGTCGGACTTGAGCTCGAACGATACAATACTGGTTTTCTTTTAAATACTAAATTCCTAACAAGATATATTCGATTGTCTTTTAAAGTGAAATTTGTTTCTCTTTAGTTCTTGAATATTCTAAATACAGCATAATGAATGAACGTCTTATTTATTTTCTTTTTTTACTGGCATATTCTTTTGTAGGAAAAGTAAACTTTCACTTGAGCTCGAACGATAGAACACTGGTTTTCTTTTAAATACTGAATTCCTAACAAGAGGTATTCGATTGTCTTTTAAAGTTAAATTTGTTTGTCTTTGGTTCTTGAATATTCTAAATACAGTATTATGAATGAACGTCTTATTTATTTTCTTTTTTTTACTGGCATATTCTTTTGTAGGAAAAGTAAACTTTCACTTTGAGCTCGAACGATAGACCACTGGTTTTCTTTTAAATACTAAATTCCTAACAAGAAGTATTCTATTGTCTTTTAAAGTGAAGTTTGTTTGTCTTTGGTTCTTGAATATTCTAAATACAGTATAATGAATAAACGTCTTATTTCTTTATTTTTTTTACCAGCACATTCTTTTTTAGGAAAAATAAACTTCGATTTGAGCTCGAACGATAGATACTGGTTTTCTTTTAAACATCTTGATTGGGTTTGGTCCTTCCGCTGGAGAAAACTGGGTGCGATTATTCTTTCGAAGAACCTGTTATCATCCAACATATTCATCCCTGTTTACCAGTCCCACTTTATGCGAGAGATCCTACTGACACCAACCCAGAGGATCTAAAAATATAGCTCCACTGTCAAGTTATAGCACTTAAGACCTATCGCAATCCAAGAAGGCGTCGTTTCAAAATTTCTAGCTACCAATTTTTATCGAACAGGTTGAAATACAAAAGGTAAAAATAAATCTTCTAAAAAAGAATCTCGCTCTTTGCTACAAAAGTTGTTTTTAATTCAAAGGGTTATTTTGTAGCTAATAATCATCATTATCTTACTAATAACCCATCACAAAAAAAACTGGGCAGGGAAAAATTAAGCAAGAAAAACGGGTTTTAATTTTTATAAAGCAGTGAATTACAATAAAATAAACACTTAATTATACAAAAATACTCCGAATATTTCGGCCCCACGTCCGGGATACTTTGTCAACGAAAAAAAAAAGAAAAAGAAAAAAATGAAAAAAAAATGTTCTTTTTAAAAACCTTAACTTACATCAAAATCAAAACATACTAAACACATAAAGAAAAAAAAACAACAAAAGAAAAATATAAATAAGTAGGAAACAAAACTCACATATTAAATAAACACTTCCATTCAATGGCGCATAAACAAAATCGAATGTCTATATTGATTCAAACACGCCTCCTCACAGTATATAAATGGAAGTCTATCAAAAAATGAAGAATATATTTATGCTTAAACCAAAACAATAAAGGTCAGCTAACCCCCGGCCCATAACCCCTAATTAAATCTCACAAGTTCACCAACCAATGTTTGAATTATAAATTGAACGGATTCGTTTGCTTGCAAGCTAAGCAGCAGTTCGTTTACTTTTCCCAGCATTTAACCCATTTTGACCTTTGTTCGCAAGGTCATCTTTAGTTTCAGAACTATTATTAAAATCAGTACTGGTTGAAAATCTTACCTCCTTTTTAATTAAACTATAATAAATTGAATTGATCCTAAATTCCCATTCATCTCTATTGATACTAATACCCCCATATATTATCTTTTGTATTTCCATAATTTCCCTGAAGCTTTGTAAAAGTCCTAAAAAGTCCTTGCTTAAATTAATCACCCCAGGGCCTGGGAAATGATTAGGCTTATACATTGATAGTTTTTTTTTCTTGTTCCCTTTTTAACTGCAAAAATGTTTGGTTTAGTCTTTCCCAAGATAATCTTAGAACATGTTCAAAAGAATTTTTGAAGATTGATATAATTTGTTGGAAATCATTTGTATTAAGAAAATCACAAAGGCTTTGTTTTAAAAAATCTATTTCTTTTACAACTTTTGATCTCTGGAAGCGTTTATCTTTGAGGACATGGTTTAAGTTTATTAAATTTACCTTTCTCGTGTACTTCTCCTCATTACATGTATTTAAATGATACTTAAGACAGAACTATTTTGGAATTATTTTATTTACTTTGCTCTTTTCTAAAAACTTTTGTTGTGTAATTATATTGGCATGTTTTTATTTGCTAAGTTCCAAAATAATAGAATTGAATTGGTTTTTGGACATCCGTAGGCTAGGCGTAAATAATTTCTTAGACCACACTGTTTTTACATTTGCAAAAAATTTAAAAAGAAAAACGGGTTTAATTTTAATAAAGCAGTAAACACAATAAAATAAACACTTAATTAAACAAAAATACTCCGAATATTTCGGCCCCACGTCCGGGAGCCTTTCTCAACGGAAAAAAAAAGAAAAGAAAAAAATGAAACAAAAAATGTTCTTTTTAAAAACCTTAACTTACATTAAAATTAAAACATACGAAACACATAAAGAAAAAAAACAAAAGAAAAAATATAAATAAATAGGAAACAGAACTCACATATTAAATAAAAACTTCCATTCACTGGCGTATAAACAAAATCGAATGTCTATATTGATTCAAACACGCCCCCTCACAGTATATAAATGGAAATCTATCAAAAAATTAAGAATATATTTATACTTAAACCAAAACAATAAAGGTCAGCTAACCCCCGGCCCATAACCCCTAATTAAATCGTACAAGTTCTTCAACCAATGTTTGAATTATAAATTGAACGGATTCGTTTGCTTGCAAGCTTAGCTGCAGTTCCTTTAGTTTTCCCAGCATTTAACCCATTCTGACCTTTGTTCGCAAGGTCATCTTTCGTTTCAAAACTATTATTAAAATCAGTACTAGTTGA
Source organism: Artemia sp. Qi Xiang Cuo (assembly GCF_049724085.1). NCBI lineage: Eukaryota > Metazoa > Arthropoda > Branchiopoda > Anostraca > Artemiidae > Artemia > Artemia sp. Qi Xiang Cuo. The sequence goes on along the minus strand of NC_142812.1, from coordinate 20,004,176 downwards.
AAATCTTATCTGCTTTTTAATTAAACTATTATAAATTGAATTGATCCTAAATTCCCCTTCATCTCTGTTGACACTAATACCCCCATCCATTATCTTCTTTATTTCTATAATTTCCCTGAAGCTTTGTAAAAGTCCTACAGACATATCTACTATTTCTGTTTGATCAAATAAAATACTGTGATGAGGAAAATTATAAACATGTTCTGCAACAGCTGACTCAAACGTTTCCGGTGTTTTATTTTGTTTTAGAGAGCAATCTATGGCATTCTTGTGTTGCTGTAGCCTATTTCCTAAAATCTCTTGTGTTCTTCCCACATAAAATTTACCACAAGAGCATGGAAATTTGTATACTCTCTTTTGCAAATTTCTCGGTACCTTGTCTTTCCCTTTATTTAACAAAGAGCTTATAGATTGTCCTGATTTAAATGCTGTATTTATATTATATTTTTTAATTCTCTTCTTAATTTTTGTGACAATAGTTTTTGGGACAATGTAACCAAGGTGTCTTCATGCTGGGGCTCATTTTTGAACAGATTGTGCATGTTTTATTCATATGTTTCATTAAATAAAAAAAAAAGTTTTTTATTGTTTTAAAAAATAAAGTTGTGAGACAGAGTCAAACTTTAGCGTAAAGAGCGAGGCGTTGAGGAGGGGACAGGCCTTTCATATACGGAATAATTTCTGTTTGTTTTAAGTTTTAATTTTGCTCCTTACTTTCAGTTTAAAAAACTTGTTTTTTTTATTTAATTTTTGAGCATTTTTTAATAAATACAGATTTTGATCTTGGCTCACCGAACTTAAATAATTAAAACAAAATTTTCTTATTAATTTACTTTTATTTATTTAAATGGCTTTCTTGATACTTGTTTAATTATTTTTACGAACGTTTTTATTAGTAATAAATATACGTAACTTACGAATTAACTTACGTAACGAACTTCTATATTCATATATTTTTTGTGACATTAGCCTTCTTAATTTTGTGACAAATTTTGTGACAATAGCCTACGGGTGGCAAAAGACCAATTCAATTTTATTATTTTTGAATTTAGCAAAAAAACATGCCAATATAATTACACAACAAAAGTTTTTAGAAAAGTGCAAAGTAAATAAAATAATTCCAAAATCGTTCTGTCTTAAGTATCATTTAAATACATATAATGAGGAGAAGCACACTAGAAAGGTAAATTTACTAAACTTAAACCATGTGCTGAAAGATAAACGGTTCCAGAGATCACAAGTTGTAAAAGAAATAGATTTTTTTAAAACATAGCCTAGGTGATTTTCTAAATAAACATGATTTCCAACAAATTAAGTCGATTTTCAAAAATTCGTTTGAGCATGTTTTAAGAATATCTAGGGAAAGACTAAACCAAAATTGTTTGCAGTTATAAAGAAAAAAATAAAAACAAAAACCATCAATGCATAAGCGGAATCATTTCCCAGGTCGTGGGGTTATAAATTTAAGCAAAAACGAGTTAACCAAAGAACAAAAGGAAATCCTTGAAAGAGGTATAAAATTCGGACTAAATCCTAAAAATGTACCGATAGAGGAAATTGTTTCAAAGATTGAAACAGGGATTCATAAGTTTCCAAAAGATATAAATAATGTAGATGAGTTAAGACTAGAGGTTGTGAATATTTTAACAAATTTTGGTAGGTATCCAGAAAACGTTGAGAACAAAGATATAAAAGTTTTAAAAGATTTAAAAATTGATGATTCTCTAATAATAACGAAAGCGGATTAGAGCAATACAGTAGTAATCTTAGAAAAAGATGATTATGATAGTAAAATAGAAACAATTCTAAATGATACTTCAACATATAAAAAACTTAACTCAGACCCAACTGTATTGTATGTTAAAAGATTAAGAAAAGATTTAGAAGACCTTAAAACAAATGGAAGTATCACACCCCAGATGTATTACAAGTTCTTTCCGAGGGGATCAGTTAGCCCAACAATATATGGTTTGCCAAAAATACATAAAACAGGCATCCCTTTAAGACCTATAGTTTGAACAATCAATTCACCAACGGTAAAAATCGAGAAATGGGTAGCAATGACACTTAAACCTTTATTATATCTCCAAGATTCGTATATAAAAAACTCAGAATTCTTAAAAGACAAACTATAAGTGTAGAAATATCAGAAGAATCTAGATTGTTTAGTTTTGATATAAAATCAATGTATATGTATATTCCTTTTGATAAATCGTTTTTTATCCAAAAACTTGAGGAACAGAAAAATGAGATAGAAGAATTATCTTCGGGAATCGAACTGGAAACTATATTAAATTTAGTCAGAATAACTAGCAGGTATACTAATTACTTCACGTTTAGAGATAATTTTTACCATCAAATTAGGGTATAGGCAATGAGAGGGCCTTTAAGTCCGTTGTTAGCAAATATTTATGTAGAGTATGTAGAAAATTTAGCTATAGAAACATATTTTTTAAAACCTAAATTTCGGGGCAGATATAAGTAGGGATCTAGGTATTAATCCGAGGCTAACATAATTTATGCATGTTTCAGTTCTGTTTTTTGATGGTTATTTGATGTTTTTTTCATGGTTTGATGTTAATTGATGGTTATTTGATGTTTTTTTCATGGTTTGATGTTGTTTGATGGCTATTTGATGATTTTTCATGGTTATATGATGGTTTCTGTTCTGTTTGTTGATGGTTCTTTGATGATTATGAGTGTTGGTCAATTTGTTTGTTGTTTTCTTGGATGTAGACATAAGTCCAACAGCAATTCCTTGATGTTTCTTGGATGTACACATTTTCATGGTTATATGATGGTTTCTGTTCTGGTTATTGGATGGTTGTTTGATGATTATGAGTGTTGGTCAATTTATTTGTTGTTTTCATTGATGTAGACATAAGTCCAACAACAATTGCTGGATGTTTCTTGGATGTAGACATTAGTTCAACAACAATTTCTGGATAATCGATAATCTAACGGGACAGGGTCAATGACACCTTTTCCAAGGTCAATCACGGGATGTTTTTAAGCCTATTGACTCCGGTACGAAGTTTGCACATGCAAACTGACAATACTAACGGTACAATGGTATTGATTCATGAAGGGGACAGGATCACATGTCTTTTTCAAGGTCAATCAGGGGATTTTTCTAAGTGAATTGATCCACTAAGGGGACAGGATTTCTGGGAAATTGATTTGCATAATCGACGAGGAATTCTATCATGAGGGGATTTCATTTTAAATATGGCTTCTCTGGTCTTTAGATCTGAGAGTTAAATTAATATTCTATTTTTAAATATGGCTTCTCTTGTCTTTAGGTCTGAGAGATAAATTGATATTCTATCGAAGGCGTAATAGTGTAACTAGGAACACCTTAGATTTTTTCATAAATTCATACTAGATCAAGACAGATTGAATATATTTTACACAGAAAATAGTTTCCCGGGAATTTCAAACTTGACAGCGCAGGGATGCCGAAACAAAGGAACACGCAGGTATCACTTTCAAGGGATTATTTGGGCGAAACAGTCTGAGACATTTTAGAAGATGATTTGGGAGTGAAACTCTGTGGTCGTTATAATACACAAGTTCCATTTGAACAGTGTTGTAAGGTCCCCAACCCTCAAAAAGCTTTATTATATCTTTTCAGAACAAGTTCTTTTCTTAATATCCCTCCTAACCCTATTTTACATGTTAAAGTACTCATACTTTTCATCCATAACGTTACTTTAAGGCCTTTTGCATACCACAACACCAAGCAAGACTATTCAAAAGGCTTTATTATATTATTTCATAGCAAGTTGTTTTCTTAATATCCAATTTAAACCCATTTCACAAGTTAAAATACTCATCATTTTCACTTACAACTTTACTTTATGGCTTTTTTGAATACCCCAACACCAAGCAATACTTTTCAGAGGCTTTATTATATTTTTCAAAACAAGTTCCTTTCAAAATATCCCTCTGAAAACAAGTTTAAAAGTTGAATTACTCTTCTTCTTCACCCAGAACTTTACTATGAGACTTTTTGCATACCCCAACACCAAGCAATAGTTTTTAAACCGCTTTATTATATTATTTCAGAACAAGTTCTTTTCTCAATTTCCCACCTAAACCAATTTTACAAGTTTAAGTACCCATCTTTTTCACCCACAACTTTACTTTATGGCTTTTTGAATACCCCAGCACCAAGAAGTACATTTTAGTTTTAGTTAAGTGTTTTTGGACTTGTAGTTTAGCTTTAGCTAAGAGTTTTAGTTTAGAATTTTAGCCTAGAGTCTTAGCTTAGAGTTTTTCGTTGCACTTTTAGTTTATTTTAGCATTAGTTAAGAGTTTTAGTTTAGAGTTGTAGTTTACTTTTAGTAAAGAGTTTTAGTTTAGAGTTGTAGTTAAGTTTTAGTTAAGAGTTTTAGTTTATAGTTTAGAGTTTTAGCTTAGAGTCTTGGCTTAGAGTTTTAATTAGAGCTATAGTTTAGTTTAATTTTAGTTAAGAGTATTAGTTTAGACTTCACAGTTATAGTTAAGAGCTAAGAGTTTTAGTTATAGCTATAGTTTAGTTTAATTTTTGTTAAGAGTTTTAGTTTACAGTTATTGTTTAATTTTAGTTAAGAGTTTTAGTTTAGAGTTTTAGTTTAGTTTAGTTTTAGTTAAGAGTTTTAGTTTAGAGTTGTTGTTTAGTTTTAGATATGAGTTTTAATTTAGAGTTTTAGTTTGATATTAGCTTACAGTATTAGTTAGAGTTATATTTTATTTTAGTTGTATTTCTAAGTCTAGAGTTTCAAGTTAGACTCTCATTACTTAGAGTTTTAGTCAGAGTTATAATTTATTTTAGTTTTAGTTAAGTGTTTTTGGACTTATTGTATAGTTTTACATAAACGTTTTAGTTTAGAGTTTTAGCCCGGAGCCATAACTTAGAGTTTTTCATTGCACTTTTATTTTAGTTTAGTTTTAGGTAAGAGTTTTAGCTTAGAGTTTTAGTTTGGTGTAAGCCTACAGTTTTATTTAGGGCTATAGTAGTTAAGAGGTTTAATTTAGAGTTTAGAGTTTTAGTTTAAAGTCTTAGCTTAGACTTTTAGTTAGAGTTATAGTTTAGTTTAGTTTTAGTTAATGGTTTTTGTTTAGAGTTTAGAGTTTTAGTTTAGACTTTAGAGTTTTAGTTAGAGTTTTATGTTTTAGTTTAGAGTCTTAGCTTAGAGTTTTCGTTATATTTATAGTTTAGTTTAGTTTTAGTTTAGAATTTAGAGTTTTATTTTAGAGTCTTAGCTTAGAGTTTTAGTTAGAGTAATAGTTTAGTTTAGTTATAGCTAGGAGCTTTTGTTTAGATATCTAGTTTAGTTTTACTTGAGAGTTTTAGTTTAGAGTCTAGAGTTTTAGTTTACAGTTTTACTTTAGAGTTTTAGTTAGAATTATAGTTTTAGTTTAGTTTTAGTTAAGAGTTTTAGTTTAGATATTGGAATTTTAGTTTTGAGTCTTAGCTTAGAGTTTTAGTTAGAGTTATAGTTTAGTTTAGTTTTAATTCAGAGTTTTAGTTTAGAGTTTTAGCTTAGAGTTTTAGTTAGAGTTATAGTTTAGTTTAGTATTAGTTAAGAATTTTAGTTTAGATGCATTGTTTAGTTTTAGATAAGAGTTTTAGTTTAGAGTTTAGAGTTTTAGTTACGAGTTTTTGTTTAGAGTTTAGAGTTTTAGTTTCGAGTTTAGACTTTTAGTTTAGAGTTTTATCTTAGAGTTTTAGTTAGTTATAGATTAGTTTAGTTTTAGTTCACACCCCAGTATGTATTACAAGTTCTTCCCGAGGGGATCAGTTAGCCCAAGAATATACGGTTTGCCAAAAATACATAAAACAAGCATGCCTTTAAGACCTATAATTTTAAAAACCAATTCACCAACGGTAAAAATCGAGAAACGGGTAGCAATGATACTTAAACCTTTATTATATCTCCAAGATTCGTATATAAAAAACTCGGAATTCTTAAAAGATAAACTTATAAGTGTAGAAAGGTAAAATTCTACCTTAGCTACTTTTGGCTATCTTGGAAAGGGGTTAGATTAGGAAAATGAAACTTTCAGGGATCTGTCTACAGGCTAAAGTATGTCCCAGGAAGGTATTTTGAAGTACCTATCTCCATTTCTTCTTCCTCTAGAGGGTCCTGAAATCTACCTACATGACAGGTCTATGCCTATTGAAATTTTTACAAAACAGCATTTTACCTTAATTTTCAGTTATCAGTTTCTTTTTCTCTAGGTTTAGTTCTGAAAATACAATTCCTGTTATTTGAGTAGAATTTTAAGCCATATGAATTTTTTTTCACAATTTAGGAAACGTATTTGCATATCTTTAAAACTTTATAAATTGGGATTCAACAAAGTTGTAAGGCTGTAAATAATTTTATTGTACTTCATTTAAGCAGAAGATCTATTTTGCAAGGTTTCACTTATATAACACACAGATTTTTAAAGATCATCAAAGGTCTGGACTCTTTGAGGTAGGGACTCTGGAGAGGTAGGTACTTCAAAATACCTTCCCGGGACATACTTTAGCCTGTAGACCAATCCCTGAAAGTTTCATTTTCCTATCCTAACCCCTTTCCAAGATAGCCAAAAGTTGCTAAAGTAGAATTTTACCGTGTAGAAATATCAGAAAAATCTAGATTGTTTAGTTTTGATATAAAATCAATGTATACGTATATTCCTTTTGATAAATCGTTTAGTGTTTTATCCAAAAAACTTGAGAATCATAAAAATGAGATAGAAGAATTATCTTTGGGAATCGAACTGGAAACTATATTAAATTTAGTTAAAATAACTAGCAGGTATACTAATTACTTCACATTTAGAGATAATTTTTACCATCAAATTAGGGGATTGGCAATGGGAGGCCCTTTAAGTCCGTTGTTAGCAAATATTTATGTAGAGTATGTAGAAAATTTTGCTATAGAAACATATTTTTTTAAACCTAAATTTTGGGGCAGATATATGGATGATATTTTAGTTATTTGGAATTATGGGGAATCACAAATTGAAGGTTTTTTGGAACATTTAGATAATCTGGGAGGAGAATTAATTTTTACAACTGAAAGGTAAACAGAGAATAAGTTACAGTTTCTAGATATTTTGATCCATAGAAATAATAACGAACTAGCGTTTTCAATTTACCTTAAACCGACTAATAACAACCGTTACTTGTCTTTCGCATCAAATCATCCAATCCAGGTAAAAAGGGGTGTGGTTATTTCTTTAGTTGATAGGGTATTAAAATTAGCATCACCAGAATACATAAGTCATGAACTAATTTTTATTACGGATATTCTAGTAGGTAATGGCTATCCGAAAGATATTTCTCAAATAATTGAAAAAAGGAAAAAAAAGTTGATGGAGCCAGAAAAATTAGAAGAAGATGGGTCAAATCAAGAAACAAATTATATAACTTTGCCTTTTTTCCCAATTTTGTCACAAAAATTAAGAAGATAACTAAAAAAAAATAATACACGTACAGCATTTAAACCAGGACAAACTATAAACTCTTTGTTAAATAAAGGGAAAAACAAGGTACCGAGAAATTTGCAAAGGAGAGTATACAAAATTCCATGCTCTTGTAGTAAATTTTATGTGGGAAGAACACAACAGATTTTAGGAAATAGGCTACAGCAACACAAGAATGCCATAGATTGCTCTCTAAAACAAAATAAAACACCGGAAACGTTTTAGTCAGCTGTTGCAGAACATGTTTATAATTTTCCTCATCACAGTATTTTATTTGATAAAACAAAAATAGTAGATACGTCTGTAGGACTTTTACAAAGCTTCAGGAAAATTATAGAAATAAAAAATATAATATATGGGGGCATTAGTATCAATAGAGATGAAGGGGAATTTAGGATCAATTCAACTTATAATAGTTTAATTAAGAAGCAGGTAAGATTTTCAACCAGTACTGATTTTAATAATAATGGTGAAACGAAAGATGACCTTGCGAACAAAGGTCAGAATGGGTTAAATGCTGGGAAAAGTAAACGAACTGCAGCTAAGCTTGCAAGCAAACAAATCCGTTCAATTTATAATTCAAACCATTGGTTGATGAACTTATGAGATTTAATTAGGGGTTATGGGCCGGGGGTTAGCTGACCTTTATTGTTTTGGTTTAAGTATAAATATATTCTTCATTTTTGATAGATTTCCATTTATATACTGTGAGGAGGCGAGTTTGAATCATTATAGACATTCGATTTTGTTTATACGCCAGTGAATGGTAGTGTTTATTTAATATGTGAGTTTTGTTTCCTATTTATTTATATTTTTTCTTTTGTTTTCTTTTCTCTTTATGTGTTTAGTATGTTTTTATTTTGATGTAAGTTAAGGTTTTTAAAAAGAACAATTTTTTGTTTCATTTTTTTCTTTTCTTTTTTTCCATTGAGAAAGGCTCCCGGACGTGGGGTCGAAATATTCGGAGTATTTTTGTTTAATTAAGTGTTTATTTTATTGTATTCACTGCTTTATAAAAATTAAAACCCGTTTTTCTTGCTTAATTTTTCGTAAATGGAAAAGCAGTGTGGTCTAAGAAATTATTTACTGTGTGGGGCCCAGGAAAGACAGAGTAAAATCAAGAAAAACGAAAAAGAAACAACAGAAAGAAAACATACTTCGACAACTACAAACACGGGACAAACAGAAATGATCAAAGATGGGAAGACGCCAGGCATTCAGTCAAAAATTTACGAATACACTTCTCGATAACCCCAGATGGGTTTACCAATCGATACTTTCTCTGCAGAAAAGAGCTACTTGCCCATGTTGGCAGTTCCATTAAATATTTTGCAAATTTAAAATAGAGATGGTGAACTTGCTTTCTCTTACCACAGTTTAAAAAAAGACCAAACATGAGCAAGAGCAAGTAGGTAAGGAACTGTAAGGCTACTATGTAACTGAGAACAGTGAATTCTACCCACATACAAAATTTTTGAAGCCAGGGATACAAATGCAGCCCGAATCTTACTAGCATAATTTTCAGGGTCATGTTAGCAGTTTCTTTCAGATTGGCACCAATTGGCATGCCCAGGTAAGCAAGGATACGAGCAAAAGGAACTTCAGGGCCAGATAGACTTATTGAATTTCTATTCCCTTTATAGTTGAATGGGAATAGTCTATTCCCTTTAACTGTTTTATCACTGTTAAACCTCAAACCAGTGTGCTTGGTGTGCGCGTAACTGAACCACCGTGTAACTGAACCACCGCGAAACTGAAGCACCGCGCAACTGAACCCCCGCGCAACTGAACCCCCGTATAACCGAACCCCCGTGGCAATGAACCCTCGCGTAACTGAACCAACGGGCAACTGAACCCCATTTAACTAAACCCTCTTGTAACTGAACCCCCGTGCAACTCAGCCCCATTTAACTGAACCCCCATGTAACTAAACCCCTGTGTAGCTGAACCCCCGTGTAACTGAACCACCGTGCAACTGAACCACCGTGCAATTGAACCACCGTAATACTGAACCACCGTGCAACTGAACCCTCGTGTAGCTGAACCATTGTACAACTGAACCACTGAACTCAGATTTTCAGTTCTCTAAAAATATTAGGCAATGTCATTGGGTAATACACGTTCAAGTTAGGATTTTTACATGTTCAACCTTGTTGAAACTGTTTGTTTCTTAAATTCATGATATAAACGCCTGTCAAAAGTATTCATGAAAAAGCTTTGTTTTATTTTTGCAAAAGAAAAAGAAGATTTGATGTCACAAACCATTAAAGCTGATTTATTACTCTTTTTTTCAGATGAATCAGACCTTTCTGGACGTTAAGTAATAAATATATGTGTTGAAAATATTTGACCTTTGTGAATCTAGATAACGAATTTTGATCAGATGTCTTTGAGGAGATTGCAGCTAAAAAGGACATGGGAGGGGGACTGGTTGCACTCCAGCCTTTTTTTTCAATATTCCTTCAACTTGCCCTGAAAACTTTAACCTCATACCCTCAGGTTTATACCCTTAGCTGTTCCCGACACATTGCAGATACAACGTCTTTTAAAACTGGATGCACATAGTACCTTTTTGATTTAGTTGTAGATGCTCCTTAATATTTTCCAAACAATGTGACGGCTGATATCATCAGCCATTGTAAATGTTCCTGGTATTTCCTTTTCACATCCAATAAAGGAATAAATGATTTTTGATTGTGTTTGGCATTCTTCTTGACATTTCCCTAAGGTTTGACCTTAATGCTGCATGCTTTTTTTATTTATTGGATCAAACATGCCATCTTTTCTTGACAAAACAAACTTATATGTTAACAACAGGCAACTTGTATAACTTGCAGCCCTTGCACCAGAGGCTGAGGGTTGTGAACCATAGTTATTTAACTATGGCACAGTTATTTAACCTTTGAACTGTTTTAAATAAAATGGCCGTCTCAAAATTTAGATCGGATGTATTTTGGGAAAAATAGGGAGGGGTGGAAACCCTCCGATCACTTCTAACTCTGAAAAAGTGCACTGGAAATTTTGATTTCCAATCGAATGAGCCCCCCCCCCCCCAAGTTCATACACAAATTTATTCTACAAAAAACCTTGTGTGTTAGCAATGAGGAACTAGCTTAACTTACATCCCTTTCCCCAGATGCTGCTGGTGGGGTTGCTAACCCCAAAGGCATGATTATTTGACCTTTAGACTTTTTTGAACAAAATCTTTATTTTTATTTTGATCGGATGTATTTGGGGGGGGGGGAAAGGTCGTTTAAGAGGGAAAGGCTGACTGTTCTCTGATTACCTTTGATTCTTCAAAATTGAACTTGAACTTTCAATTTCCAATCGAATGAGTCTCCTTCGAAGTTTTTGCGACCATCCCTTCTATAAAAACCTTAAATTTTAATAATTGGTAACTTGCAATAACATACAGATTGCTGATACAGGTGTATCAGCAATTTTTTTTGGAATGGCTTAGCGTATCAAGATGAAACTTCTGGGGCATTTACCTGCTACTACTGCTATTAATACTGCTGCTACTACTGTTGCTTCTACTACTATTTCAACACTATTATTACTACTACTGCTTCTACTACGACCTCTACACTATTAAACTAGCACTATGAAGGCTATGAATATCAAGTTGAAAATTTGACAGAATGGGGTATTTGAGGGGAAACTGGAACTAAATCAAAAGACACTATGTGCATGCAGATTTTCAAAATGGCGTATCTCAAAAAGGGATTTGTGTATTAAGTTGGAACTTTCAGAGAGTGCTTAAAGGGAAAGTCAATTCACTAAATGGCAATATGTGCACGCTCAGGCCTGGATTTACCACTAGGTCCCGAGGCCCGGACCTAGGGGCACATAGTGCCAGGGGGAACAATAAATTATCACTGAGTTAATTTTTTCCTGACAAAAACTGGACTGATGTGATTTATCGTCGCCAAGTGCACTCTGCCGCCACGCTGCCTATTCACAGAAAAGTGAATTAAAAACAACACAGGAATTCCATGGTCACTTATAAACTGTCAGGTGTCTCCCAAGAATGGTAGCTGAGAATTCGGTATTACCCCTCTCTTTCATCACCTTTCGCTCATCAGTTGTGTTCTGTTAATTGCTTCCACTGGCCCTTTTCGCTCGTCAGTTTTGTTCTGTTAATTGCTTCCATTAGCCCCGAATTTTCGGGAATAACCCCAAAAAACTTGCAAAAACGGAGCGGCAAAAACGCTTGGTGATTAAGCGTCAAAGCTTTAAATCCGGCCCTATGCATGCTACTGCTATTACTATTTTAATTACAATTTACTACTACTGCTACTACAACAACTACTACTAGTACTAGTTTGACTGCTACTTCTATTGCAACCACTTGTAAGCTAAAGTATTAAGATGAAAATTAAGGAACTACATGAACATATAGGTTATCAAAAGGATATATCGGCAATGGGATAGCAACAGCTAAATGTATTAAGTTGACGCTTCTAGAACTTGATGAGAGGAATCTTCAGCTGACCAAAAGGCAATATCTTAATACTGCTGCTGCTACTAGAATTAGTGCTATTACTATTATTACTACTACTAATACTATTACTAGGACTACCATTACAGCTGTACCTAACGGTAATGAACGGTGTGAAGGTGGAATTTTCGGGGAATATTGAGGGTGGAAGGTGAACTGAATCACATCACGCCATCTGTATACAGGTTGTCAAAAGGGTGCATAAGCAATATCCTAGAAACAGTTTGGTGTGCTGAAAAAAATGTTGAAGAAAATAAAAGGTGTTCTGTGCATACTCCTACTAATTCTACTACTGCTACTACGCAAGCTAAGGGTATTAAGGTGAAGATCTTAAGGAATATTTCGGCGGATATTGAACTAAATCAAATTGACTATGATTATGCACATTCTCAAAAGGAATGTCTCATTCTCAAAAGGAATATTGCACAGCAATATCTCAAGAACGGCTTCCATTAATAAGTTAGACCTTTCAGGATAAGTTATGGGTGGGGGACTTCGAACTAATGAAAAGTTCAAAGTTTGCAATAAAACCTAAATAAACACTTTATCGGGCCATGCTTTGGGCGATAGGCCCAATCCACAAAGTTTCATTCACTTTAGAGGGTTTAGGGGCTACACTGATGAATTATGCAAACTAGAAACCGCAAATGAAGTGAGAAACATATTTGGAGCTTTTAATCGGCCTTCTTTCAAACTTATTTTTAGGTCTTGACTTAGGTTCAGGATTTGATTTAAATGAGGGTTGGGTTAAAGGAGGTTTGAGTTAAATGGGGGTTTGTTAGAACAGAGGATCACCATGTAACTCTATAGCCCCTATTTTTGTTTTCCCCAAAACCCCCATGTTTTCTATGATCGTTTGTTTTAACTTATGTTCGTTTTGGGTTTCTTTTTTTGTAGTAATTTCTGATCATTTTAGGTTGCAATTGTTATAGGAATTTATTTATGCTAGTCTTTGGTTTAATATGGCTCTTTACTTTTCTTTAAAAAATTATTTTTCGAAAGAATCTTTTAAATTAATTTAAAGAAAGCGCAACCAAAAGCGACTTTTTTGTTATCTAAATTCTCAAAGTTCCGACATTTTCAGTAAAGATTTTTATTACTCAACGTTCAGGAAAGGCCTGATTCATCTAAGAAAAAAAAATCAAACCAAAAGTTTCTGAACACAAAGAGAAAGTAGCTTTTGTGTTGGCTCCACCGAAGCAGGTAATTAACCTTTTTCAAACCAAACGATAACCAACTACGAGCATAGAAAATACCACAAAATGAAAACAACAAAATAAACAAAGTGGTAAAAAAACATTACAGTATGTAGACGGTGAGAGCCGCTGTTTACCCCCCCCCCCCTCCCCGTGAAAAATATCCCTTGAGGAAAATACCCCGCGGAAAATAACACCTCACGGAAAATACCCCCCCCCCCAGAAAATACGTACCCGTGGAAAACATCCCCCCCCAAACAAAAAATACCTCTTACGGTTGGGTAGTCTCCAATCACTTTCGGCTCATAAAAAAAGACTAGAAATGCCTGGGGATTATCAAACAATTTCTTCCTCCATCCTCCTATCGTCTCTCCCTTAGAGCTAATTCTGTATTTATTTGAAGGTTCAATAAGAGCTGAGATGTTTTGGCATGAAAATGCACCCTTTGAGGTATCTCCCTCTCTCCCTAACTACAAATTAATCAGATAACCCCATTGCAGAAGTTTCAGTTCCTTTTTAAGTTTTTTGATTTGTCTATTGCTTACAGATAGTATTTGTCATTGGGAAACATACGGAAATTTTTTGCGTGGGAGTTTTCTGGAGGATTTTTCATGAGAAGAAAGTATTTCTACGGAGGGGGGAGGGCAAGACTTACACATAAATTTCTCGTTTTAACTTCCCTTAAAACTTCTCAGTTAAATTAAAAAATGAAACGACTCAAAGAAGATTTTAAAATTTTGAAAACCATAATTTCCGCGAGAGGGGCATTTTGCAGGTGAGGGGTTTCCGTGGATGGAGGAGGGGGAATTTCCCACGGGGGAGAGCGGTAAACGCTTAGACCCGTAGAAAGTGACAGAGTGAAGGGAACCCCCATTAACAGACATAAAAGAGTAATAAATCTGGATTTAAGAGTTTATGACGTTCGATTTTCTTTGTTTTTGTGATAACAAAACAGAGCATTTTTATAAATCATCTTGACAGTAATTTATATAAAGACTTAAAAAAGCAAACAATTTCAACAAGGTTGAACATGTAAAGATTCTAACTTGTGTTTTACCCAATGTAAGTACGGTGGTTGAGTTGCACGAGGGTTCAGTTGCACGGTGGTTCAGTTGCACAGTTTTTTCAGTTGCACGATGGTTCAGTTGCACGGTGGTTCAGTTGCACGGTGGTTCAGTTGCACGGTGGTTCAGTTATACGGGGGTTCAGTTAAATTGAATTGAGTCTGCACGGGTGTTGAGTTGCACGAGGGTTCAGTTGCATGAGGGTTCAGTAGCACGAGGGTTCAGTTGCACGGGGTTCAGTTGCACGGTGGTTCAGTTGCTTGGGGTTCAGTTACACGGTGGCTCAGTTACAATGGAACCAGTGTGCTTATACTCTCCTTGGAAAAGCTCAAAAGTAAAAGAGGATCCTTGGAAAGTGCAGGGAAGGTTCAGTAAGTCATCCGCAAACGTAACTAGCGAGAGCGTAACTTATCCTGGGCACCAGTAACACAATTATTGAACAAAACTGTAGAAGTCAAAGCTCCTTGGCGTACACCTTTTAGGATCAGAAATAACAGACTGCCATCTTTAATTTTAGCTTTCATATTTCTATACATATCTTAGACAAATAATTACCGCACCATTCGCAAATTTCATATGGGCCTCAAGCAAAACCTGTGCAAATATACACGAGTAAAAAGTTTTGAGACGTCAAGTACACATAAAATAAAAAAAAAATCACCTCGTCTTCAATATCCTTTAGCACATTTTCAAGTAGAAAGAAAGCGTGCTTTCTACCTAGACCTTGCTGGTACCCGAACTGGCGAGTAGGGGCGGAACATTTTCCTCAATGTTTCTTATCGCAAATGACTCAAAGAACTTAACCATAGTACACGAGACGGTAATGGGGCGATCTTCTTTTGCCCTTTTTAAGGACGGGTGTTATTTGCTTGACACAAAATTACATAACGACTACACCACGGACTAGGGTCATCTGAAACAGTAGAGATAGATGTTGCTCGATTAAAGGAAATGCAAGTTGCAGGTACCTTGCTGAATAAAATCAACATCAGAAAAAGATTTTGTTCTTTAATTTCGGAATCAAAGAGCGAACAGCACTTAGAGACACGAATAAGTAGATTTCCTCTTATTTGACAGAACAAGGTCTAGTCGTTTCGTTTTTCCTAAAACACCTTTTTGCTTTTGTTGATTGCAATGAACTCACTCTCGAAATATTCAACCCACTTTTTTTCAGGCACGCTGGTACTCTGGGCTTTTGCGGGCTTGCTAAACTTCCAAAGTTTGGAGGGGTCTTTAGCAATATGGATCACATTTTCTGGATCAACATTAACCTATGGTTTTTCAGTTCCTTATTGAATTTCCGTTTCGTACGGAGCCTCAGGTCATTTACTAAGCCATCTCGCGGGTGACCATAATCATTCCAAACCAAAAGCTAGAGCTTAGCCGAGTTATGCACATTTACTAGAGCTCCGTTTTTGTTTTTTTAACAGTCTTCGACCTGAAACTTTTTACGAACAGGTCGAAGAGCAACAGATCCTATTTTTAGATCCTCTGGGATGATTTCAGTAGGATCTCCTGCATAAAGTGGATATTAATATCCGGCAACAGGAATAATGCAAGACTTGTAAACAGGGATGATTGGGTTCGATGATAATAGGTTCTTCGAAGGAATAATCGCACCCAGTTTTCTCCAGCGGGAGGACCAAACCCAATCGAGATGTTTACCGTAAGAGAGGCCTGAGGAGAAATATATACCAAAAATAAGAAGTTTGTCACCTCCCTTGATAGCCTCATTCTTGAACATGAAGTCAAGATGTCGGCGCAAGATCTTTTATTAGTAAATTAGTAGCTTCTTAGTCTATGATATATTGAAGTTCACCATCAAAACATCAGACCACTTTTCTATCACCAGGAGGTTTGATCATAGGAGTATAGAAACTTGTACACGGGGCTACACGGTTTTTTTTTTGTATTTCAACCTTTTCGATAAAAATGGGTAACTAGAAATGTTGACACAGTCCCTTGCTTGATTGCAATGGATCTTAGGTGCTGTAACTCACCCTTAGGCCTCTATTTTTGGATCCTTTGGGCACCAACAAAAAGCAGGCATCCATATTCGGCAATGGGCCTAATGCAAGACTTGTACAGAGGGATATTTGAGTCAGATGGTAACGGGTTCTTAGAAGGAACAATCACATCTAGTTTTCGCTAGAAGAAAAGATCCAAATCGAGAAAACCCGATCAAGATGTGAACCCTAAGACCGGTCTGAGGAGGAATATATTCCTAAAAGACGAAGTTTGTCAACTCCCTTGGTATTTTCACCCTTGAAAGTAAAGTAAGGATGCCAGCGGAAGATCATTGATTAGGGGATTAGCAACTCCTTAATCTGGAATGAAGTTGATCATCCAGGCATCAGACCACTTTAGACCAGGCATCAGACTTCATCCTTGAATAAAAAGTCTAGACGGCGGTGCAATATCGTTGATTAGTGGATTAACCGTTCCTTAAATGAAGTTGATAATCCAGGCATCAGAATCCTTCTGCCATCAGGAAATCAAATCACAGGGAAAGGGAAGCTTATACAGGGTCATTGTGCTTATTGACAGCTGAACATCAGCAAAATAGTATGTACCGTGAGCAAAATGCGATATATCTAAAATACAAAAATAAAGTTCCTTCTTTATAAAAGATAATTCTGACTTCCATATAATTAATTAGTAATCCTCTTTACAAAGTACGTTCCTATAATCACTAAATCTAGTTTCAAAAATGAAAAGTCCTTAATCAGCAAAGAGAAAAAACTGCAGTTAGCCTCAGACAATAGACAAATTGTCCTCCCAATAGACAAATTAATTACCGATTTGAAAACCCAAATACTCGCCAAAGCCAATATAATGCGATAATGCTATATAGAAATCACGAAAATTTGCCGATGGGAAATGAAAATTTTGCAAGCCAACGGCATTGGCAGTCAGCGCCAGCAAGCGGCACTGACACAGGACATCCAAGTTACCATAATAATATATGGCGGAGGCAGACAGATATAAATTAATTAGATATGCCTACGGAAACCCATAAGTCTGCATATCTATTACAGGCACCAACACATGAAATAAATCCCCTGGGAAACGTTCCAATCTCCTCAGAAATATAAATTGTACCCAGAGGGTGCCGAGAATATTTAATAGGTCCAAAACAATGGTAGTGCCATCTTGTAGTGACAGTGTTAACAAGTTACCTATATTTAAGGATTATTGTGTAGAAAACGTTTATTTTAAGGCTTTAGTTGACAGTGGAGCTACAGTTAATATTATGAGCTCATGCGTATTTAATATGTTGCCTCTGCATATTAGGCAACAAAGAAATTTTAATAATCCCAATTTAACTAGTGTGACATTACATAAATTGGATGCAAGAGGTTCAATTTGCCTAAACGTAAAGAGGGACAATAGGATCTTTTCAACAAATTTTATAATATGCGATAAATTTCCGTACGAAGCAATTATAGGCGCAAATTTTTTAAGGTCCAATAGATTACTATTAGACGTAGCAAACGAGAGGCTCGTCTACCCGGCTAAGGTAGGGGAAGAAATTTCTACCTTAAGAAATCGTAACAGAGGTTACGAAGACAACGTAACAGTAAACAAAATTTCTGACGGTATAATGTCGCAATATTTTGAACCTCATGTCTCGCAAAAAGGACATGGCATAATTAGAAATTTGTTCAATTATTCTGAAAGACATTGCAGAGATGAAGTAAATTTAAATAAAAAAAAGTATTGAATCCGCAAAAATAAAAATAGGAGATATGCGACAGTACAGGTTAAACGAAATCAAGAAAATAGTGGAATTATGGAAAAACATAGTAAAACCCAACGTGACACCACAAGATGCCGCAATGGCGCAGCATAGCGCCAGTATGAACCTAATAAACAATGAAAATAAAGAGAAATATTACGGATTCGCGATAAGGAAAACAAAAGTCCCTCCCAAAACGATGCAAAAAATTCAAATATCACAGATGATTGAGCCAGTGGTTAGCAAATCCGAAATATGGTTTGCGACCCCATCTGAAATTCCCGAAAATCTGCCATGCGAGGAACAGATTATATCTTATGACAAAGGAGAAAGTTTTATTTGGGTAACTAATAACCACGAAAATGATACAATTACAATAAAAAAGGGGAACGTGTTTAGTTCAAATCCAGGTTTTAACGGAGAATGATTTAAATAGATGGAAAAATTCTAAAGGAAACCTAGTTAACGGCATTAAAACCTCAAATAACAGGTACCCCCTAACTAAATCGCAATTTTTAAACAAATTTAATATGGATCATATTACGGACATGTAACTTAAGAACAAATTATGCTATTTTTTATGGAATTTTATATATTTATTTTCCGCATCTGAAGTTGATATCGGACTGATACCTTTTTATGAAAACTCAATTTTAACGACTGGTAATCCTGTAGCGAAACAGCCATATCGTGTGCCGTATAAGCACAAAGAGTGGTTAAAAAATAAAATCCATGAATTACAAAAAAATGAAAAGTGATCTTAGTACCAAAAAAGAATGGTGATCTTAGACTTGTAGTAGATTATAGAGCCCTCAACAAAAAAGTAGTTACCGATAAATTTCCTCTACCAAGAAAAGATGAAATTCTTGATTCAATTTCAAGTAAAAACAAAATTTTTACTTCTTGGACCTTACCCAGGGCTACCACCAAGTGAAAATAGCCGAAAAAGATGTCCAAAAAACCGCATTTTCAGCATCTGAATGTGGTTCATATGAATACTTAAGGGTGACTTTTGGATTTAAAACAAGTTCAAGCGCACTATGTATACCCTTATTACACCTGTTAAGAGGATTAAAGAATATAATTCATTTTGTTGATGATGTCATTTGCGTGGGAGAAAACACTGAACAACACTTAGCAAAATTAGCTAAGGTGTTCGAGAAGTTCAGACAGGGCAATTTAAAATGCCGGCCTGAAAAACTAAATTTATTTCAACCTAAAATTAAATTTTTAGGAGTAGTAGTAACACAAGGAGATATATCCCCAGACCCTGATAAAATAAAATGTGTTGCAAAACCTCAAACCCCCCAGAACTATTCAAGAATTAAGAGGAATTTTAGGTCTTACTGGCTACTTTAGAAAATTCGTACGCAATTACGCCCAAATTGCAAAGCCCCTCACGGAATTAACTAAAGGGAACTCCCAAAATGTTACCTGGTCCTAGGAAGCTCAAACTTCCCTAGACCGTCTCAAAAAGGCGCTCACTTCTGAACCAATATTATTACTTCCTGATTTAAAAAACGGACAATTTGTGGTCACTACAGATGCTAGTTCAAAACGCATTGGGGCTATTCTTTCGCAAATAATTCCCATGGGAAACCCTCATCCTTTACAAGGACCTTCTAATCAAAAAAAATAGAAAAAGTTATATGCTATTCGAGTTGAACCTTATCAAAGGGTAAAAATAGTTATCCCACCACAAACTTGGAATTATTATCTATAATTCACCACTTGGACAAATTTAGACACTATTTAATTGGTAGAAAATTTATACCACGATCAGACCATAAAAGTTTGCAGTACCTGTGCACATTTAAAAACCCTACGGGAATTCTAGCTAGATGGATTATGAAAATCCAAGACCTAGATTACGAATTTGAACATTTAAAAGGTAAACAAAACGCAGCTTGTGACTTTTTTAGTAGATACCTAGAAAATATTTCGTCGGAAGCTGAGGAAAATGAAGTTAACGCTATCAATGCTAAGAGCAAACATAAATGTAAGAAAAACAAAGTCAAAGACACAGTAAAGGAAAATAAGGTTAACTATTGTCCCTTTTCGTTAGAAAATGTAAAAAGAAAGCAAAAAAAGGACGAAATGTGTTCGGCGCTTATTAATTACTTTGTGAATGACGATGCGTTACCGGATAAATTCAAAACTCTTAGAAAAGAGATAGATAATTTTTACTATGATCTTGATGAAGAAATACTATGTAGAATCGTGATTGCTGAGACAAATAGAAACCAAACTTCAATAATACCTGTATTACCACAAAACTTAATAGCACCTGCATTTGAATGTTTTCATTCAGATATAGGTGGACATTTAGGAGTAATGAAAACTTTCTATAAATTAAAACAATATTTTTACGTGCCGTCAGAAATGACAAAACTTAAAAAATTTGTAAGTACATCCGAAGCGTGTAACTTAAGAAAAATCCCCCAGGCTTATCCTAATCCTCCAATGGGAAGAGTCCCGGTAGCAAGGTATCCCTTCGATATTATCTCATTTGACTTATAAGAAAAAGACGGAAGCTTGCCTGTTTCCCGCAGAGGCAATACTTGTATTCTTTCAGTTATAGATCATTTTTCCGGATTTACTTTTGTAAAAGCAAAAAAAGATCAAAGCGCTTATGCCACCAGTAAGGCGTTGGAAAAATTATTTTTAAAATTTGGAGTTCCAAATAAGGTTTTGAGTGAGCTTAAAAGTAACAAAAGATTTAATGAGTTCTTAATATAGAGAAAATGGGGACAGCCCCGTACCACCCACAAGCTAATGGTAAAATAGAAAACAGGCATAAAATATTTTCAAACGTATTAAGTATTTATACGAAAGACAATAGGAACGACAAGGGATCAGTTCTTACTTTATATAACTAACGTAATCAACACTTCTTATTCAGAAACAACTAAAGATATTCCTTTTTTTTACTTTTCGTTCGTAATTTTATAATTCTGTATGATAATATTATTGAATATCGGCCGCATCATTAAATCCTGGAATATTACAAATACGAATTTATAAATAAGATGAGAAAAATTTATAAAATAGTTAAGCAGGAGTTAGAAAAATGTAAAATATACCGAGAGCTAAGAAACCAACCCAAAGTCAAAGGGAATATAGATTTCAAAGTAGGAGACTGTGTCTATCTGAAGAACGAAGCAAAAAAGGAAGGCAAAAAACTTTCCAACAAATATTCGGGACCGTACAGAATAATCAGAAAGTACGATAAAGATTATACTTTTAAAATGGAGAACTCCGATAGTGGAAGAACTTACAAGGCGCATGTTAGCCGAATAAAAAGAGCCAAATTTCCAGAGAGATGGGTATCACATCCCTCCTCTACAGATTCGTCAGATACAGAAAATGAGCCCCCTAAATCAAGATTGGCAGAGCTAAAACCCTTTAATTTCAAGCAAGACTATTTCGAGAATGAGAGCGGTGAGGAAAACTTCGAAGAATTTTTAGCTATGAAAAATGTAGTTATTCCAAAGAAAAAATCCCTAATACCAGTAAGAATAAAAACGCCAAAAAGCTCAAAAGGTTCATCACCAGATAGCGCGGGAGAATTGGATTACGCAATATCTCCAAAAACACAATTTTTCCCCGATAGAATTTCGACTCCTTGTCCCTCAAAAAGATTTCCAGACGATATGGTTTCCCCCGCAACACCAATAGAAAGGCCCCTGTCCTTACAAGAAGAATTAAACAGAGCTGAAGTAAACCCCAGTATTACTGTAAAGAAAACTCCCCCAAAGATTCAACTAAAACAAACCTACGAGAAGCTATGGATTTAATGAATTTTCCCATAAAAACGAGTCAAAGTACATTGCCCAAGAATAAAACTCTCAAGAATGGCCAGTAACGACAATATCATGATATAACTGTGTAAAGGATCAAGCCTAAACAATGGACTTCATGGAGGGGAACCTTAGTGCAAAAAATGCTCCATCCCCCTGAAGACATGGCATTCAAACAGTGGAGGAACCCCGCGAAAACTCTTGATTCCTCCCAAAGCTCTCAAGGATCTTTCAAATCTCCCGAGTTGAAAACTCAAGACGAGGACTTAGGGAATAAACCTTCTACTTCTAGAGGAGTATAAATTTACGATGGAAGGGCAGGTGATACCCCAAAAAGTGCTACCTCTTAAATTTCTCATCCGGATTCGTCGGAAACCAGTTCCGAAGGGTCTGACGGCAAACCAGACCATATAGTAGTTAAAGAAATAGGAAAATCAAGACCCACTTCAGCAGCCGCACACGCGAAACAAACGAAATTAAAAGGGAAATATTTTTTTAAAAAAAAATAAAAAATTTTTTACTTTTTTTCGCTATAAAAACCAAAAAAGAAAAAACCGCAAGAAACAGTGTTTAAAATCTCGACACAGTCAGGCAGAACGGTTAAAAAACCTGACAGATGGAAATATCCCTAATTAATGTAAAGACAAATTTCAAATCCCTTATATAAATCAACTTGCGATCCACCATAATAAATTTAACAGTGTGCAAGTAAAGTTAACCAAGTCAATATTAATGCAAAAAATAACAATAATAATAATACGAGTGATGTCAAAACATTGGTGATCAGAGAGAAAAGTGGGAACAGAAAATAGGAAGCTCGTGGTCTACTGAGGACGACAACTGGCGTTGGACCACGTTTTGTGGGAAGCCTGGGGAGGAACTCAAAGCCCATGCAGCTTTTAATTTGTTGGGTTTTGGCGGTCCCCTCGGATTTTCTATGAACATCGACCCATGTCCTAACAAAGATTGATGTAAAAAAAAAAGAAACTACCAGTACTGAAGCGTCTAATTATGAGCTGATCATGTTCGTGGATGTGGCAACCTGATCATAAGGATCATGAATTCCGTTCCCTTGGATCCTGTTCATATTTATGAATGTTTTCATGATTTCTGTTCCAAGAGAAACTGTTGGAACTTTGTCTTGTTATAATAATACAGAAAGAATAGACCCAAGTTACAAAACAGAATTACTGTTACAAAATGTGGGTACGATAACCATAAAACAAGAGTGTCGACTCGTAACTAAAGAGTCAGCTGTTCGAACGCCGTTAATTACCACGAGCCCAAAAATAATAAGTCCCAAAACAACCAACTTCATGGCAATTAACCTGTCGTTCACTATTCCCAATATAGAAAACGAGGAAATGAAAACCTCGATATGATCCAAAATAGAAAAGAATAAAGGGACAATAAAGCTTACAAAAATAAGAGAAGCATTAGATTCCCCTATTTACAAATGAAGACCAGAGATTAACGTATGCGGATAATAGATACGGATTGTTCTCAACCAATTTCTGGTGGGACATAATACTGGCCGTATGTTTCGTATTCGCGACTTCCCTGACCATAAGAACCCTATTGACTTGTAATTACGTAAAAATTCTGAGACTAAGAAGGCGAAAACCAAGAGAAGAACACGGGGAAACGGCTGAAATGCAGAGGTTAAACCCGGAACCCACTGATAACGTCTAAGCCAAGAAAAAGGGAAGACATTAGAAAACGAGCGGGTATAGAGGTCTCCACTCGTCCTTGCTATGTCTTGTTCCCTCACTGTAAGGTCGTTTGCGTAAACCTGTGTGGCTATGAGGCGTTTCAATATGCATTTTTTAAACAAAAGGGACATGCGTGAGCAATGCAGGCATGAAACATGTTGCAAAATGAGACCTCAAATTTAACCATGTAGCATAAACCCAGTTTAATGATTATTTTAAGTCTAATGTAAAATTAGCTAAGTGTTGAAAGAGGTTAAAATAAAGTGTATGTAGTAGTGTATATTAGAAAGCATAAAGTTAAAGAATTAATCTTTTATATCGTCGTTAGGCTATAATAAGATAGAAGACACTTCTATGCATGGAATTTGCTAATGGGAACTTTACATACATAATTCAACCAGCATGAAAAAAAATTTGTTTTGTGTAATGATATTAGTGTATTTATTTAACTCTGTCTCGTAGCGTAAAATTCATGTACCCAATCAATACGTGACTTATTTGTACTATGAATATTTACTTTAAAGAACGTGTGATTCTGCCTCGTTATTTTTATTACAGGAAGTGGATTGACATACTGGATACCGATAATTACAATGAGTTGCCAAGTGCAGATACAACCTAGTAGCATCTATTTTCATCATACCTCAACCAACGAAGAGTACTCACCAATAGACTCCAGGCAATTTTCATCCCAGCTTCGTCTACGAAAACAACAGTTATCTTTGATCGTTGTTTCCTCGACCATGAACCATATTACGTATCAGGTAACATTATATTTGAATCTCAGTATCCAGTGCTTTATCGAACTATATAATCACATAAATTCTGAGAACCCCATCGACCAGTACAAGATATAAGTACATAAATATCGCCTTTGATAATTATTATGGACCCATATACCATATGACCGTATAGTCATGATATTTACTGACCCCAAAAACTATTTATGTGTCACAGACTCACGTGTCGAATCCCTTTCGACCATCTTTTGGAATCCATCCTATCACTTCCGTGTGGAATGTCAATATCTCTGCTATCCTATAAATGATACGAGATAATTTCTGAACAATGGACCTGGAGACCAAAATTAACCCCAGTGACCAGCCCCTCAGTGACAATATACCACTCCTAAAAGTTAAAGACAATATGTTGAAGGAGTCACTATAGTTTGATGTCAACCTGTTCCAAATCCAAACTTCAATTCCCCCATGATTAACCTAGGAATCACCGCAAAGGTTAATAGACGCAAGCCATGAACTAACAATTTTATAAGAGACACAAATGAACAATTTTATTAGAGAATACATTCTCTATGTGCTTCAAAATATCCCAAAAATGATATGCTGAGAAGAAAATAAACGCACTCCCAATGTTCGACCCCTTAATGATAAGGCACCCTATGAACTATCAAAAAGCAGGTGAGAATGAACCCTGATAGCATATCCCACACCTGCAGTTGGAAGCATCATTTCCCAGTTGACAATTAGAGAAAGCTCATCGGGTGAACAAAATCTGGCTTGAACTGTCCCATAAAGAAACCATAAGATAAGGGCTTTAAAAATTATTTCCAAGATGAAAAGAGTGAAGAACAATAATTTACAACAGAAGGATTGAGTACACTAAAGACTCGAATGGTGATGCAATAGATGTGAAATTACATATGTTACTTCTTAATAACTTTGATAACTCAAAAATCCCAATATCCTATCATTAACGTTGCGTAGCAAACATCCCCAGTGAAAGTGTTTTAATGTTACCAGTGAACATGGTAAACCCAATATTGTGTGTTTTAAATCGTTCTTGTATGTAATGTTAGATGTCCAGATAGAGCTATGTGTAGGGTTGTAGAGCTATACATTTAATGTAGCATAGATAGAAAGTAGTGTGCCATATAAACAGCAAAATCAAAAAAAAACCTTGTAAAAAGTGAATTCAAACAAAAATGTGAAGGTAGAATAGCCCCAACCTTGTTGGAAATGTAAAAGTAATCAGTGTTAGATGTAGAAGAAAAAATCTTTAAGTATAGTAGTAAGACTAGGCCAATAGATAGTTTTAGTCTGGGTCGTTAATTTTAGACGATAACACAAAGCTAAATAAGAAAAGCAATAGATAACATTTTGCACACTCTTTATCAAGCCACAACATTAACATAAAAGAATTTTATAGAAGAAAAATTTAATAACTTGCCAACATTTTAAAATTCCAAAGGCAAGCAAGTACTAATGACGGGACGTCATTAATTAATGGGACGGGTAATATGTACCGTGAGCAAAATGCGATATATCTAAAATACAAAAATAAAGTTCCTTCTTTCTAAAAGATAGTTCCGACTTCCTACAGTTAATTAAATCTAGTTTCAAAAATGAAAAGTCCTTAATCAGCAAAGAGAAAAAACTGCAGTTAGCCTCAGACAAAGAACGGCGCTATCCAAGCTTTGGATTTCGCTAAGACAGTGAGCAAAAAAAAAAAGATGCTACGCACAATATTTCTAAAGAAGTTTAAATGATAAGAACCATGTGAACGTTTGAATCATCAGAAATATTTAAAACAATTTATTGGGCGAAGGGTTCGCATCCTTGGGCCACTTGAGCCAATTGGGAGCCAGTTCTTACAGCGCAGGACAAAAAAAAAACTACGTTTGATAGTGGGGTAAAAGTGCTTTTTGAAAATATTCGTAAATTGGAATCAGGACCATTCAGATAGAATTTTTTCGCGATTCAAGCTTGGCGATTTTTTCATTGTTGTATCTCAGTCACCGTTATTGTCATTTGAAATGACCCATTGCTGTTCACCCAAATATGTAAGTTTAAATAAATCTATTGCTTTTTTACCTGTGTTTATTTCATTTTATGTGTCAGTAGTTAGCCTAATAACCGGTAATGAGTTCGCAAATCTCTAAGGACGTTCCCAGGGAATCTGATCTCCAGATAGCTCCAGAAAAAGAGGTCACATTTATATTTCTACACGTTTTATTTTCTCTCATTAATTGAGGGTGGCGCAAGCCTTGTTGGCACAATCTTCAGCGCTATAAGCGGCGCCATCGGAGAACTTATAAGGTGTAAGATCGCAGCTTTAAAGCACGATATTTGATTTGACGCGGTCAATATTTATGACCACAATTAAGCCCAGTCCTTTCTTTTATAGCTAATAATCGCTATATAGCCACAAATAACTTCCATCGCTACAAGTACAAGGGTTTATGCGAGAGTCCCATATTAGGGTAGGATACCTCCCAGAGGACTAACAAGCCAATCGGGGACTGCAAGCAAATAACAAAGGCTTCTGAAACTTCCAAGATCATCAGGCAAACCACCACAAATTCCACGCACTTAAAGTATTCTCAACAGACCCTTATACTAAACTCTATTGAAAGCTTTTGAGACATTAAAATACACGGGCTATAATTATATAAGTAGTCAAACCATGTTAACTTTAAAATATCGAAAATTGACGAGCAAAGATTATTTCAATTTAAACATTGTGGACCAGAATAAAATATGCAGAAAAAACGAAATATAAATAAGAAGACTGTGTATGAAATCTATTTGGAGAATTTGTATTTGGTCTGATTTTTTGTTTATCTGATTGCGCGTCAATGAGCCTCTGATTGGGTATAAACGCCTTATCACCTACCTTCATCTTTAATTGGATTGCATACCCAATGTATGAAGGCTATCTGCTTAATCGCTTCTCCACACGGTTTACACTCTACCTCTAGTCCCGTAATATATCTGTCCTTGTTTTAGTAAGTTTTTTTTCAAAAAGCCTTTTTAAATTTTCGGTAACTGTGGGCTAGGGTTCGTTTCTCTAATATGTTACCTCTATGGGAGCAACCATGATGTTCGTTACTTCAACAATATAACCAGCATATTGGGTATGTACGTCTTGCTATATGTATAAGACTGCAACAGCAAATGTTACGATGAACACAAACGATCGTTCGATCAACGAACGAAACGTCAAACGAACGTCGAACAAACATTCGTTCGATGAGCGAACGAAACGTCCCTCTTCCAGTTTATAAAAAATAAATTCAAAAAGTATACTTTATTGACATACATTAGACTTAATATTAAAAAAAAAAAAACGACTATCCCTATTAATAATATATTATGAACAAACACATTTTCAAACAGCATATTAGTTTTCACAAAATAGTACAAGGAATTCCAATACATACAGAAGGAAAAAAATATTGTCTAATTTTTCCACGCATTGCCATTAATCACGTTCTACACTGTTCCATACCCTTTAACAATATATATTCTGGTTAACAGATACTTTTGCTAGTTTGTTTAGTATTGTAGTAAACAAAATAGAACAGAAAAACAAACAAATTCTTGACTTCAAAACCAGATCCAAGGCACACAATACTGAATAATCACATAGAGGTGGACATAAAAAAGGAAAAACTACTCTTTTCAAACAGTTTTGTTTTGTTGACTTACGAATTGTATTTGAAAAAAAAAAGCAATTTGACTTCTGCAATTATTTATAATTAAGTTAACTACAATAGGCTAACTATAATCAATTAAAACTGAAAAATGTGAAAAACTGTGCTAGAACATCAAAAAGAAAACCATAATTTTACATAAAAAGTATCAACTTCTTACTGAAAAAAAAAAAATAAGAATAAAGAAACATTACATGATACCTACAACTGAAGGTTATGCACTAAATTATTAAAATTAAACGTCTGTTTTTGCCAGTAATTAGAAAAATATAGTTATTTGTCCAAGAATTAGTCACAAAGTTACAAAAAAGTGAGACATTTGAAGCTTTACCAAAACATTAAAAAATATATCGTAATATGAAATATATGAGGCTTATTAAAATGGAAAAAAGTGCGAATCTTTGATAACTATATAACATTTATATTGTTGAAATTATTTATTTTTAACAATATATTGTTATTATTTCTTAAATTCAAACTTCCTGCAGTAAAAAACATCTATTATACTTTAAGGAAGGTAAGTTTTGTCAATGCACTAAATACAAATTTGAAAGGCAAAATTAACTTTATGGAATGTTGACCAAAAGGGATTATCAAACAGATAGGCAAATGTGAAGTACCGGTGATGGCCTGTTATTACTAAATAAATTATAAATTATATATAAATTTATTATATTATAATAATTATATTATAAAAAATTATATATAAATTAAAAAGACAGATATTGAATGGGGATGCATTTTTAAATATTTTTCAAACTGAATTCATCTTGACGCGCAAAGAGGAGAAATAACCTAAATTCGTCAACTGGCCCTAAACCCCTTTCACATCGATTACCGTCAGAAGAACCATCACCTCAGACCTTTTATAAAGATTTTTTATATATATTCTTGAAATATATTTATTTTTAACTATAAACTGTGATTATTTCTTAAATGTAAACTTCATGAAGTAGGAGACATCTATATACTTTTAAGAAAGGAGAGTTTTGTTAACCTTTACCAAATACAAATTTTAATGAAAAAAATAAATTTTATTTAACGTTGACCAAGACAGATTATCAAACAGATAATTAAAATGAGCTGCTGATGAGAACCAGTTATGAATCCACTAAAAAATGCAGTTAATAAGTGAGGTGCATTTTAGAGGTTTAAGAAGCTGAATTCATCTCGGGGTGTAGAGGGGCGATTTAAAACACAACTTTGTCAGTTGACCCTATACTATCCCCTTTTCATCTCAAATTGGATTTGAAGAAAGCGAGTTTTCTGTTAGTATACTGAAACATTTTTTTTTTTATATATATATTTCTTATATTAAGGTAGGCCATTCATGAAGCGAAACTTTAGGAAAAGTCAGATCATATCTATGGGATATAAAGAAGTTGCCTAGCCTTGCAGAACTTGTTTTGTGTCCATAAATTCAGGATTTTCTATAGGAAAAAATTTCATTTTCACCACTTTATAAACAATTTCTGTGAAAAGAATCCTAAAGCAAAATATAAGAAACACAGAAAAAGATTAAACGGTTAGTATTCAATGGTGTTTCAAATATTAACTCAAGCCAAGCCCATTGTCCATGAGTCTAAAGATGGGAATGGGCTGGGCGAAATCTCCTGTCAACTGAATACTGAATAGCCTGTTCCTGAATACTGAGTTACTGAAATAGCATGTTACTGATTAGCATGTTCTAGAGAATACAGACGGAAAAAGGAAAAGAATCAAATACTTGATTGATTTGTCAGAGCACCAGCTTTTCCGTTCTTTCTTCAACCACACCTACGACCTACTGCCGTAGGCCGACCTACGACCGTCCAAAATCAAAAGAAATAAAGTACAAAAGTAAGTTGTTTTTTTTTTATTTTGGACGGCTTTCTTTTTTATTTTGGACGGCCTACCTACGGCCGTCCAAAATCAAAAGAAATGAAGTACAAAAGTAATTTTTTACCACCTGCAGTTTGAAACGGCCAATTTATATACAAAATGATAGATAAAAGGTAAATATTTAATTAGAACATTTAGAAAAGTCCCTCTGTATAAGTTTCCTTATATAGGCGTAAGATATAAGTTTTCTAACAGAAAAAAGTTTTCTTAAACAATCAGCGGAGACGAGCTGTATCTAGAGGTGCATTTTACTCAAAAGGATGAAAAACTAAAAATGAAAAAAAGATTGAAGAAATGAGGAGTAGTTACATGTCCTGGGAAAACCGTCTAAAGTCCAACGAAAATATTTTTGAACTTTTTGAACGAAAAAGTTCAAACAAAAATTTAGTTTGAAAAAAAATTTAAACTGAAGTTTGAACAAAAATTTAGAACTGAAGTTGGATTATCAGGCAATCCAACTAGCCCAACGGAAACCAAAAGTTGCTCTTATATATATATTTTTTTATTATTATTATTACCCCAATGGCGCAAGTGTAATTTTATTAGCATGTTTTCTTTTTTTTTTTTTTTGCAAAACCAATATTTTGGCCCGGCTAAACTGCCGAGTAGGGTGACAATCGCTTTCTGGACAATCTTCATTTTACTGGTGTAATGTAATGAAGCCACCCAGTTTTGTTAATGAAGATTTATTTTAATAAAATTGGGATTAACAAAATTTCTAAACCAACTAAATTGTCAGGCAATCCAACTAGCCCAACTGAAACCAAAAGATGCTTTTAGATTTTATTTTTTTACTATGTTTTAGTTTTACTATTTAGTGTACTAGTTTTATTTATTAGCATGTTTCCTTCAGAGATGCCCAGCTACAATTTTACTGTTGTTTGGATGGGAATTCCATTTGTGTCTGGAAGGTTTGGTGTCTAGTGTTGGTCTAGTACATGAGCACTTTCTAAAAGAAACATTATAAAATTCTGAAAACTACTATAAAGCATTCTGAAATACTTATCTTATATCCTTGCAAAAAACTACTTTGTGAAGTTGGTAGGTTAGTTGGCTAGTTGGTTGAATATGTGATAAAAAAAATTTGTCTGTTGATGGTAATCTTTCTCACTTATTATGTTTTATTTTTTATTGAGTCGAAAAGCCTAGTTCACATTATTAAGACACTGAAAATCGTAGTATAACTATGCTACTATAAACAAGAAGATCAAAATACAATGACAAATGGTTTTACCTTCTATTTTTACTTCATATAAATGGCACTAATTCAAAAACAAAGATTCAGAAAAGAAAAAACTTCGTTTTTACTAAATCAAAAACTGAATACGACCCAAAAATGAACAGCCTTGATACCAACAAATTGTTTCAGAAAAGAAAAATATAAATTCAGAAAAGGAAAAACTTCGTTTTTACTGCATCAAAACTGAATAGAACTCAAAACTGATCAGCCTTGATATCAATATATTGTTTTTGAGCATACCCCCACGATTTCGTAAATTTACTCTGTTTCGACATTTCACTTCTTTTTTTTCAGAAAAGCCTACTGAGAAGAGTATTTGGCATTTTGAACTTCCATGTAATTTCACAGCTTAGATCTTAAATATACATTATGGAGATCTCCATAAACTGTATACCAAACATAAAATAAAATTTTTTCTTCCAACTTCTTTAGCAATTTGACAAAATTAATAACTCCAGTTAAACATTTTTCAAAAAGTTTCCTTGACTGTTCCAAAACAAAACACGTCAAGTTTATAGGCAACTTTTAAGCAGTCGCGGTTAAGTTGTGTTACCAGTCCGCAGCTAGAGGTTCGAGGGGGGGGGGAAGAGGGTGTTCAGCATATGTTATTTCTTGATCCAGCCCCCCTTCCCCCCAAAAATATACGATTTATTAATGGCTCTAACAGAATGTTTCCTGACCCCTCCCCCAAATATATATATATATATATATATATATATATATATATATATATATATATATATATATATATATATATATATATATATATATATATATATATATATATATATATATATATATATATATATATATATATATATATATATATATATATATCATAACCGGTTTATTAATGGCTCGAAGACTGGCATTATCAAATTCACCTCTTTCTCGCCAGTCAAAACTCAGTATCCGACCTAACTCAGTCATAAGGAAGAAGCATTTGGGATAAGAAAAAATTTAAGAGGAGGAACTAGCAGCTTCTCAGATATTACGGGACGGAAAAGCATAATCAATGATGACGCAGAGAGCGATTTACAAAGAGCACCTGCACCCGCCAGTGTCCAGTTGGGGGCATTTATATCCTCCCCCTTACATACTATAATTCACCGTATACCCCGGCATTGTTAGATTTATGTTGAATTTGTACAATTAAAGACCAAAAAATATGAAAATTTTTGCCAAGATTCTGGACATAGTTGCGGAGGTAGTAACTGCAAATTTAAATAATATAAATTTTTTTGTAGCTAGGACAGGCAGGCTAAAAATGACCCTTATACAACACTGAAGTCTCAACTCGATCCAAGTTCCTCCCAAGATATTGTTAATATGCTACTTTGATAACCTGGATATATATAGCGCATTTTGATTCATCTTCAATCGCTCTCTTAAGTCAAAATTCGATCATTATTCGAACTGGAAACCAAAATAGTCTTCACTCTAAAAGGTTATTTAAAATTGTCATCGGATTACAACAACATTTTTTACATTTTATCCCCCTTGTGCCCAAAGACATACTAAAACAAATCCTATACTTTGAAACCCATTAATTTAAACTTCTTACAACAATGGGCAGACACAATAGTACAGGCCCCCTCCCTCTCCCAAAAACACTAGTTACACGCATACTTATAACGCTGATATTGAGGTAAAAAAAAAGACTAATAAACTACTAACTGTCTTTGCTGAATGTTCGCTGAATCATTCTCTTTCAATATTTGTACTTAACCAATATCATTTTTTGTGGGGAAATTCAATCTGGCAGAATACAGCATCATAAAAAAAGGAAGAAAGACAGAAAACCTAACAAGAAAACACAACAATTCACAGACAAAGTATAACTCAAGGATTGTCAGAACAATCAGACTATACCCGAACTCTGAAGCACATTGGCTTTCTAACAAACATTCAATATTGCAATCAAACTCTTTAGTAGAAAAAGAACGATTCGTGATATAAATAAAAAAAAACTAAATGATATTAATGGTTCACACATCTTGATTTTGGTTCAAGTTCAAAGTGAGCACCAGACACTGTTATTCCGTTAGCTACATTTTATTCAAAAAAATATGCTGATTAGCCAAAAAACTCAAATTTGATCTAAAGCTTTGGAAGTGTTTTGATGTGGCAACTATATAAAAAACGGGAGCATCGATTGGAGATATTTTAGTGTTATAGCCCCATGCTCCATGTGGTGTAGTTTCTATGGATAAATTTACCGGTATATATAGCCCCATGCGGTGTACAGCCCCATGCGGTGTAGTTTCTATAGATAAGTTTACCGGTATATATTGGCGATCACAAGAAAACTTTTCTATTAGTTTCGCTTAGCGAAAAACACGGGGAATGGCTTCTTCTAAGGAGCCAGGTCTTTCCTTCTAAAGAGTCCTTAAATCGAGCTGTTAATCCAAATTGAAAAAGATAACGAATCTTTTTTCAGTGTTTAACCCAAGGTCCTTCTTTTTATCTAACCGATTAAGAATATTTTGCCCAACAAACTTGGAGGTGTCAACAAACTAGGAGGTGTCAACTAGGCTTGCTTCTTCTATTCTTAGTCTCATCTCCCTGTCCTTTATCTTTAAGGCCAAATTCCGAGTCCTTGAATTTATTTTATTCAAGCCATATCTTAGGTTTGCATACCCTTGCGCAGTAACTCCTATAGACAAGTTTACCGGTATATATTGGCGATCACAAGAAAACTTTTCTATTAGTTTCACTCAGCGGTAACATTGCCACTGGTACAAAGCTTTCCCACTGGTTATACAGAAGTTCCACAGGGTTCGGTATTGATTCCGCTTCCTTATTTATTACATGTTGATAGCATGAGGTTTTACATGCCGGACTCATGAGTCAAGTCGTTTGCAAATGAACTGCAATTAGTTCATCTAGTCTTTGTATGAAGGAGATATTGGAAAAAGTAAACAGTGTTTTGAACAAACTTCATAATTTTACTATCCTTAGTCTTTTATCTATTAATGTAAATAAAACAAATTTTATAGTGTATAGTGACAATAAGAACAATACTTAATTTTGCTGAAAAGTTCTGCTTGCCCAAAAACCCCTGCAGCAAGTTCAAAACACACAAAGTTGGATCAAAAGACTGTCAACTTTATCATACCCTTTATCAGAAACTCCATGAACTTCATTCTATTAGTTTCATTTTACGCCCAATAGAAACCTCCATAAACTTCATCCTATCACTTTCACTTAGCGGCCAATAGGAACTCCATAAACTTCATCCTATTAGTTTCATTTTACGCCCAATAGAAACCTCCATAAATTTCATCCTATCAGTTTCACTTAGCGGCCAATAAAACCTCCATAAACTTCATCCTATTAGTTTCTCTAAACGACCAATAGAACCTTCATATGACATATACACAATGAACCTCCATAAACTCCGTCATATTAGTTTCACTTAGCGGCCGGTAGATCCGCCATACCTCAAATAGAACCTCCATAAAGTTCAGCCTATTATTTCTATTAGTTTCACTAAATGATCAACAGAACTTCCATATAACCTCAATAAACTTCATCTTAGTAGTTTCCCTTAGCGGCCAAAAGATCCTCCATAAACTTTATCCTATTGGTTTCTATTAGTTTCACCTACTGACCAATAGAACCTCCATATAACCTCCAACAGAACCTCCATAAAACTTATCCTATTAGTTTCACTTCATATTAGTTTCATATCACCACTGGTTACAAAGCATTAGTTTCGTCTAATAAAAGACAAATCTAAAACTGGAAAACAAGATTTCTTTAACAAAGAATTTCTTTAACACCTCCCAAATTCTTTCATTGGCTCCTGCGAATATCTTCGGAAAGGGAATTCCGCTAAACATTGATAGAAAGTCCATGACTGTTAATACTCCTTACACCTCACAAACTCTTTCATTGGCTCCTGTGAATATCTTCGGAAAGGGCTTTCCGCTAAACATTGAAAGAGAGTCCATGACTGTTATTACTCCTTACACCTCCCAAATTCTTTGATTGACTCCTGCGACTATCTTTGGAAAGGGATTTCCGCTAAACGTTGATAGAGAGTCCATGATAGTTATTACTCCTTACACCTCCCAAATTCTTTCATTGGCTCCTGCGAATATCTTCGGAAAGGGAATTCCGCTAAACATTGATAGAAAGTCCATGACTATTATTACTCCTTACGCCTCACAAATTCTTTCATTGGCTCCTGCGAATATCTTCAGAAAGGGATTTCCGCTAAACATTGATAGAGAGTCCATGACTATTATTACTCCTTACACCTCCCAAATTCTTTGATTGGCTCCTGCGAATATCTTCGGAAAGGGAATAGCTTTCGAAATTTGTATTATTATTTGTTAATTCCCCGCCCAATTAATACACTTCTAAAAGTTATTAACTAACATTTTTTGTTAGCTACTATTTTTCTTTTCACGAGCTAACATTAATATTTCACCATGGGATGGCCAGAAAAGTCCATAGTAGTCCCCAGACACGGAGGAAAAAACGATTTCTGGGAAATGAATTTAAGATTTCGGGATTTCCAAATAAAGATCAACATACGAATCTGAAACTTTTTGCACACTCATTTTTCATAGAGAAGCATCATTTTATAATGGAATGTTGTTGTCACAGTACTCTCACAATTAGGGCCATATCCAGGATTTATATTCTGGGGGGGGGGGGGGTCACAAAATGATTAAAAAAACGGATCAAGAATTTGTTTGTATGCATTTTTGTTAGGTTTTTACGAGTCGGAAAAATATTTCGGGGAGCGGGGGTCAAACCCCCTAGCCCTCTAAGGGATGTGACCAAGGATACGGCCTTGTTCACAATGCAATCTTAGCTACTATTTTCATCGGCTACTTAGCATATCTTGAATGGAATAAGTCTTCTTCAATTAAAAAGCAGAGGCTAATTTGAACGAAAATTTAGCTAATTTTTTTTTAATAAGAAAAAAACCACTGGACGAACAGTAATTTAAACGACCTCGCTCGCGTTTATTTATATATTATACACTATTAGTTTTTTTTAAATATTTATACAAAACAAATAGTTACGCACTCGTGAGGGAAATTTTCGTAAGCGATGTAACTAAATAATTTCAAAATGCGTAAGTGGTGGGATTTTGTGCTTTCTAAATTAAATAAAGCTCGGGCAAAAACCAAAAGTTTGATTAAAGAAAAAGTCGATGGTAATTTTATCTTCTCAACTTTTCATCCGTTTGACCCGATTTTAAAAAGCTAAGCATGAATATTAAAACCTGAATTATGAAAAAAAAACTCCTTAAGATGAAAGTATTCCTAGCACTAGCTTAGCACTACCGTTCCTACTCTTTCGTTACATAAATTAATTACAAAAAATCATAATTCTCATTAGAAATAAAAGACAATTCCCAATTTACCATAACAAAAGTCCAGATTTTGAAAAGATTATTTTCTATTAGTTCTCAATTTTCTCATCTATTTAAACTTAGATACATTCAAAAGATTATCACGGTTATACTTGGACAAAAAGATAAATTTAATATATTTTTGGAAAAATTAATATAAGTTTCTAAGCAATCTAATCTTAGAGCTTAGGACATTTGTATATGGTACTGGTGACGCCAATATGAAGTTCAAGCTATCATTAAAGAAGAAATAACTTATGCAAAAATTTCAATTCCTGCTTCCTGTTTCTTAGCAGCAGCACAAGCCTTCCGCATTTCAGCCAGCTTTTTTCTAGCCTCCTCACGAGATTTAGCTGCTTCTGTAGCTTTAGCAGATTTTGGAACTGCTACATTTTGGGTTTTCTCAATGGATCGCTTTTTTTGGGGAGCTACAGCTGCTGAACTAATCGGAGCTATATGACAAGGTACCTATAATAAAGAGCATATTAATGAAATAAGAAAAACATATGAATGAAACAAAAGAGCCTATGAATGAAATAAAAAGAATCAACGAATGAAATAAAAAAGAACATATGAAAGAAACAAAAAAAGCCTATAAATAAAAAAAGACTATGCATGAAATAAAAAAAGAGCATCTGAATGAAAAAAAGAGCATATTTATAAAATAAAAAGAGCCCATTAATCAAAAAAAAAGAAATAGATGACGGATTATATGTATATGAGCATATGCAAGAACATGTGCAGCAACAGTTGAATGAATGACACGTAACAATAGACATTATTATTACTACTACTACAACTAGCAAATCACTGCAGCACCAAGCCGCCTGAGGCCAACACAGCTACGCACGCTCTTCCCCCATCCTAATCTATTCAAAGTCCCCCTCTTTACACCCTCCTAGGAAGTTCCCATTTCGCTTAAATCTTTCCTTACGATATCCTCCCACCACAACCGAGGGCGACCTGCTGTTCCGTTTACCCCTAAATCGTTGGCTGAAAAGGACAATCTTTGGCAATCTGTCATACTTCTTCCGCAGAAACTGCCTTTACCATCTAAATCTTTCTCTCATTATAGCCATAGAAAGCGGGATTGAACCTCATTTTTCGTAAAGCTTACTTTTTGAAATACGGTCAGTCAGCCAGGTACCCAAAACAATCCGTAGGCAATTTATCGGGAAAACATCTAGCAAATCTTCCTCCGTTTTCTAGAGCGCCCATGCTTTCGAACCATATTTGACCACTGTCATAGCGCCAATATTATATTCGTAAACAGCGATGAAGACCACATTGCCTTCCCATCATAAAAAACAAGTAGAATAATATGGAAAACTTTTATATAAGACAGTGGAACGCAACTTTAAATGAATATTTCGACCCTATATCCAAGGGCCGTCCTCAGAAAAACAAATGAAAAAGAAAAACGAAGAATATAAAAGAACTCGCATTCAAATACAACCTTTAAAACTAAAATATTTTCTCAAGAGAGTCCAAAATATTTTAGTTTTAAAGACGAAATTTTAATGTGAGTTTCTTTTATATATATATATATATATATATATATATATATATATATATATATATATATATATATATATATATATATATATATATATATATATATATATATTTATATATTCTCACTTGTTTTGCTGAGGACGACCCTTGGATAAAGGGTCGAAGTATTCATTTAAAGTTGCATTCCACTGTCTTACATAAAAAATTTCCCTATTGTTCTACCTGTTGTTTATAATATTCTATTCTCGGTTCGCGGGCTTATTTTTCTATTCTTCCAAAAAATTTTCCATTTATTTCGCAATTCCTATTTATAATAGCTTATTTTTTGTCTAAAGATGGTATAATGGTGTGTTACAATAGATATGAATAGCATAAGAATTTTCATCATATTTTTTTTTTAATTTTAATCAAAATAATTACCATTGTCATTATATCCGTTAATTTTCCCTTTTTTTCGAGAGCCGAATTCATTCTTTCAAAATATGAATAGCGCCAAACTATCATGCAAATAAGGTTCTCACCCTTGATGGCAAAAGGCCTATCTTGGATTTTTTATCCGGAGGAGGGGGGGGGGTCTTGTGTATTTATAATACGCAAGAAAATAATTTTTTATATATTTATGTTAATTTTTTACGAATAAGATGATAACCTTTGGTGGGGGGGGGGGGTTCAAACCAGGTAAGCCCCAGGATACGGTTACGCTTGATGCAATTCGGTTCTCCCGTTTCGTAATGCATTCCTTGCAGAATAATAGTTCCGAACGATAGATCTTACAGAGTCTTTAAGATAAAGTTTGTGTTTATATTTAGCAATAAAATTATTACAAGTAGCATATAGTAAATCGGGAACTCAATGATTATTCTGCATTAATTTTCTTTAACTTTCAGAGGGAAAGTTATCCATACGCAATGACTTTAAAATAATGTTAAATCAGAAAAAGGACATCTAACTACTGCATGAACTTCCTCAAGTGATTCAGCAGAGGCAATAACTATACATATATATCCACATATCTATAATACCATGCTACTAAAACTATATTACTAAAATACTCTACTATAGTATGATACTATATTACTATGCTACTTTTACTAAATATCACAGCAATACATAGTAGTGTAAGTAGTCTGGTCTAGTCCGGTTTAGTAGTCTGCTTAGGTTTACCTCAAAACCGTGAAATATACAGGGAATGTGTTATGCGATAGCGGGGCTAATTTATCCAAAAGGAGAAATTTACATGCTTTGAATTTACATGCTTTTTATATATATATATATTTAATCCTAATTTTCAATCTCTTTTCTTCGTTTATATATTTTTTTTTCAGTTATTTGTGAAGTTTTTTGAAGTTATTTGTGATTGATTGATTGAAAAAGTGCAAGTCGCTGAAGATAAAAGGAATGCCACTGAGTAGAGTGGAGGTGATATTAGCAAGAAAACCTTAACAACCTCAAAATAGGCAATGCCCCTCTTTTGCGGTTGACAACAAATAATATGGGCAACTTATAAAAGTAGAAACTGGTGCTAGTGTTGGAAAGAAAACCACCAAAGCTACCTAGCGTTTGGCAACTTTTTTAACCCAAAAGTGCTCCATACTTGTATTTTCAGGTACTTTAAAATACAAATGATGATAAAGACAGCTATATTGTACCCAAAGTTGATCTACCATCTCAAATTCAACTAGCCTGCTTAACCTACCAGGATTTCCTAAGCTAACCTAGATCTTCTTTCTGAGGACCAAATTCAGACTTTATATAATTTTTGAAAATAAAAGTACTTATTAATCAACACTGACAGAGGAATTTCAGCTTTGATCTTGTGGCAATACCGATTATTTGTATTAATTATTGATTATCATTTTTTTGGAATTTGCGACTTTTCTTATGAAAATATGAAAGTGCCAAAAAGATAATATACGCTACCTAGCGCTTGGCGACCTTTTCTTTAATGAAAAACTGTTAAATACTTGTCTTTTCATGTAGCCTACGTTAAATCCAGGAGAGAATAGTCAGCCAAATTCTATCGCCCTTAGGTATACTCTTTCAAAGTCAACCAACTAAAGCCGCGTTTTCAGGCTCAGCGGGTTCGAACACGGGTTGTTCTCGTCTAGTGCATCAAGCCTTGTGCACCAGTGCATCTATTGCATCAAACACGGGGCTCAAACTTCGAACCCGATGAAACTAGACGAAAAACTTGAAACTAGACGAGAACAACCCGTGTTCGAACCCACTGAGCCTGAAAACGCGGTTCAACTTAACACACAGGGATATTCTCGATCGGCCCTAGGCCTTTTTGTAAGGACTAGATCTTGACTTTAAATAATTCTTCAAAATAAAAAATGCAAATTAATTTTCACTTGCAGAAATTGTTTAGCTTTCATCTTATTGCAGATTCGTATCGATTATCAAAATTTTCTTGAAAATTTTTCACTTTTCTAATAAAAAGTCGAAAGTACAAAAAAGAAAATCGTCAACGCTATTTAGCGTTTGGCGACTCTTTTTTAACTAAAAAATGTTCAATACTTTTCTTTTCATTACTTTGAAATATAGGGGAAGGTACAGTAAGCCAAATTCTGCTCCCAGTAAGCCTACCATCTCAAAGTCTACTAACCTGCTTAACATACTAGGATATTTTCAATCTACCTTAGGCCTGCTTTCTGAGGATTAGATTTTGACTTTAAGTAGTTTTTGAGAAAAAAAAACAATACTCGTTAATTATCACTTACAGAGAAATTCTAGCCTTAATCTTATTGCACCAGATTATTTGCATCAATTAAGCCAAATTTAAAACGAAACAAACAAAAGCTACACTATAATTAGCCCCACAGCCGTATCCAGGATTTTGTTCGAGAAGGGAATACTATTTTATTCTTTACGAAGCACAACAAAAATTTGTTTAAACGTATTTTTATTACTTCGTACGAGTAGTTTTTTTCTGGGGGGGGGGGGTCAAACGGTGGAAACCCACCCCACCCCCTGGATACGGCCCTTATTGGTACTGTTAAAACTTTAATCCCAATCTTCCCAATTTAAATTGCCGAAGATCCAACTATTATGGATTATAATGCCTCATCATAACCTTAATTATACTAAAGTGGGCACTTCTGAAGATGGAGGAGAATTTGTTTGCTGTTTTCCAGAGAAATTGTCTGTGGATTGTTTTAGATACCAGTTTGACTAGCCGTATTTAAAACAGTAAGCTCTACAAAAAATAGGGTTCAATCCCGCTTTCTAGGGCTATAATGAGAGAAAGGTTGAAAT
Source organism: Artemia sp. Qi Xiang Cuo (assembly GCF_049724085.1). NCBI lineage: Eukaryota > Metazoa > Arthropoda > Branchiopoda > Anostraca > Artemiidae > Artemia > Artemia sp. Qi Xiang Cuo. The sequence goes on along the minus strand of NC_142812.1, from coordinate 19,962,979 downwards.
GGCTAGGTCATACTCTGCGGATAAAGAACAATAGATTGCCAAAGATTGTCCTTTGTGGCCTACCATCTAGGGCCAAACAAAATCAGACCATCCGCGAATGGGCTGGAAAGTGTTCGTAAGAAAAGATTTAACGGAACCTGGAACTGGAAAAAACCAGGAACCTGAAAAAAAAACAATTCGAACTGCCTATATAACTTCAGCTCCCCCTCCCCCACCCCTTCATTACAGAATCGGCTTCCCCCCCCTAGACAAGAAGCTACGTACGCCCATGTTCATAATCCTTTGCTACCTCTACCTTTGAGTTATCCTGCTTCTTGATTTTTTTCCAGATTAGATGCCAGATAAATTACTCTTGCTAACCTTTAAATTGTATTGAATAAATTAATATTTTTTTATTTGTTTCTACTTATTAACTCTGCCCTCTATTTTAATAAAAATACAATTTCCAAAAACTACAAAATGATTATAACAGTTAGATTATTTTTTTCAACTGCCTCTGGTTTAAGGTGTCTAGATTAGATGCCAGATAAGTTACTCTTGCTAACTTTTAAATTGTAGCTGCGCGCAGCTGTGTTGGCCTCAGATGGCTTGGTGCCAG